>NC_056748.1:357741502-357744002 GCF_019279795.1 Protopterus annectens
AGACATTAAATTAAAGTTAAAAGAAGTTATAAAAAAAGCTGAAACTATAATGGGAAGTAACAAGACAGAAATAAAAAACTACATAATAAATATCATAACACCACTAGCACAGAAGTACAAATAACTATTTAAAAACTTAAGAAACGTTTGCTATTTTGGAAGGAATATAGACACTAAGCTATTGTCGGTGTTTTGGTCAGTCTTTTATAAATATAATGAATTATCTCATAAGACTGAAATGGCACTAGAAAAACTTTAGATAACATCTTATTCAAGATCTCCTAGACACTTAAAAATTTAACCAAAAAATCAAATTTTAAATGAATAATACATTATTAAAGAAATAAAAAATCTTTTAACAAATAAATTAATTTCAAATGTTTGAGACATTTTAGACATCGTCAGAAATCATTATTCATCCTTAAATCAAACAATACTGAATAGTTAAGAATTACTAGCTAATTTTGATAAATCATTAGTAAAAAAAAAATCTTCTCCACACAAAAAGATATATTGTTAAAGCCTATTTCCTTACAAGAAATTACTCAGAAAAATAAGTTATTAAAACTAAT
This sequence comes from Protopterus annectens, assembly GCF_019279795.1. Taxonomy (NCBI): domain Eukaryota; kingdom Metazoa; phylum Chordata; order Ceratodontiformes; family Protopteridae; genus Protopterus; species Protopterus annectens. Next base: position 357,742,075 of record NC_056748.1, read on the forward strand.
AAATCTTCTAGAAATGATGAAATTATTACAGAATTATACAAATTATTTCCTCAGAAGGCTGTAATAAAATTACATGTTTTTGTAGAGTTCCAACACTTGTTTCAAATGGGTCTATATTATGTTGCTAAAAGCTGTTTACAGTGAATATGGCAACATCAACCCATAAACAGTGAAAACCCAATAACGCAAATGTCCAGGTCAGCAATTTCTTCCTAGGGAAATAATTGGCAGACCAGCCAAACATGACACACCACCTAAATCACTACAAAGTATGGGGCTTCTCCCCCACTTCCCCTGATGTGAGAGGCTGTGCCCCCACACACCCCCTAACTAAATATACCAACTCCGAGATCATACTACAGGGGGGTAAAGGGCAATTTCACAGTGACAGCCAAGTGATTTTTTTTTCCTAGGAAAAAAAACTGCTGACCTGGCCATTCGCGTTAGTGGGTTTTCACTGTTTATGGGTTGATATTGCTGTATTCACTGTAAACAGCTTTTGGCAACATAATATAGACCCGTTTCAAATAACCCCTCATGGAAATATTCCCTAAGTATCCCAATTATAAAAGAAGGCAAAGATGCTCAGATATATTCTTCTTATAGACTAATTTCATTATTTAAAGTAGGTTAAAAAATCTTCATATCCATATTAGCAGACAGAATGAAAGAGATTCTACCAAAAATCCAATCTGGATTTATCCACAAAAGACAAACATCTGACAATATTAAAAGACTAATTACTCTAATTGATATGATAAATAATAAAAAACACAGAATTATTTATAACCCTAGATATTGAAAAAGCATTTGACTCAATTGACTGGAATTACTTATTTAAAGTATTATAGCTGTTTGATTTTCCTCCACAGTTCATTAAAATGGTAATAGATATCTATAATAATAATAAAGCATATGTGAAATTAGGTCCATATACCTCAAATTTTATAAATTATAGCAAAAGGAACTAAACAAGCTTGTCCTCTTTCCCCTTTATTATTTAATTTAGCTATTGAGTTGCTAGTAATTCTTATTAATTCAAACAGTATAATTCAATGTGTAGAGATTAATCAGGAATATAACTCCAACTCCAAAATTATGTTATTTGCCGATGATATTCTTTTAACAATAAAATACTCTCCTGAAACACTATTATAACTTGAAGAAATAATAAGCAAGTTTAAAAAAATGTCTAACTTGCATTTTAATAATTCTAAATCAAAATATCTCATTATAAATAAAAACAGTTCAACAAATACAATTACCACTTAATAGGTAAATAATCCACCAATTTAGTATATCTAGGAGTTCATATTTCCAAAAATACACAAGCGACTATAAATTATAATTATGAAAAAATAATAATCTCTTTAAATAATTTAATTAACCCTTGGAATAAAATTTACCTATCTTTTGGAGCTAGATTACAAATTATTAAAATGACATTATTTCCAAAATGATTATATATAACTCAATCCTTTATTTTACCACCCAATAAGAAGCAATAATAATCTAGACTGATTATAAATCATCACTTTGGACCTTGGTGTCATGCAGGAATACATTTTTTTCTAACATAGAAATGTACTCTAAAGCAGCAGTTATAAAGATGATTCTAAATTGGTTAGATAATTATATAACTAACTAGAAAATATTACATTCACATCTATTCAATACTAAAAAATCTAATTCATTTAAATTAATAAACTCTAACAAATACACTCCCCTTTGGTTCCATATTTACAAGAATATTCAATTACATACATTCCCCCATCGAAATCTAATTATATTAACTCAATACTAAAAATATTTAAAGAAATAATATTGTCTAATTTGAAATATAAATTTTGGGTTGAATCTCTTATCCCTTTTGTTTTAATAAAAAAAATTAAACAATATACCAATGCAAACACATTTTTCTATGGTTT
>NC_056748.1:357749002-357954002 GCF_019279795.1 Protopterus annectens
AAGCTTTTATACAGAAATCTGTATTTTGTCATAATAGTCAATGGCATTCATAAGCCAACAATACCAGGGAATAGTGGTAGCTAAGGGGAAGGCTCAGTATGAGTGTGATAACTATGAATTAGCAGTATGGTTTATGCAAATGACAGGAATGATACTGAATCACAGATTTCCTCTCAGTGTTAGGTTGCACCCAACAGTGTAGTTGCAGTAACACCATTTTATAAGTAGAGGAGGTGGATGACCTCATAAGGGGGTGTGTCATGCATGCTGTAAGCTAATTGGAGCTCTGTGGCCCGTATTTGCCCTTAGCTAAGCATTGCTAAGGAAAGAGGTGTATCTTACATTGCTGAGCACTGTTTTCCTTGCTTAAACAGGTGTGCACACCACGCACCATGTTTTAAACATAAAAAAAAAGAAAAAAAAAAACAGAATTAGCAGCACTGTTCACATCTGAGCACTGGGTATGCACGGTGCACCTTGGGGCTTAAACAGGGAGGAAATGGGAAGGGTAAACAGCAGTAGGAAGGCAATCAAGAACTAGCATAGCTGGCAGGTGAAATGTATCAGAATCAGCCAATTACACAGGCAGCAGCCCAGCACACTACTATAAACTATGCAAATACCTTTCAGTCTGCTTTTTCCCACAAACTCAACACCACCAGTGTACACAGATGGGGAAATTTTACCTGACAAAACTAACAAAATGTTAGGGGCTGTTGTCGCTCTCATACATCAATATGTGCAAGAGGCTGACGACCATCCCACAGTGCGGAGGAGGAGAACAGTATACAGACCCAGGGTAACCTACCAGAGGCTACATGAGCTGGAGATAGTGGAGCACTATAGGGTGGACAGGGACATTCTACAGCAAACTGTTGAGCTGTGCCAGCCCCGCCTTACACACAGAACCAAAAGAGGGCAATCCATCCCACTAGATACCAAGGTATGTGTAGGCTTAAGAATACTAGCCACAGGTACCTTCCAAAGGCCAACTGGAGATATCACAGGGATGTCACAGGCATCAGCATCCAGGATACTCCACCAGTTCCTGGATGCCATGTCAGCACATACCAGTGAGCACATATATTTCCTCAAGACCCGTGAGGCATGGACTAGCAATATGCATCTCTTCCACCACAAAGCAGAACACCCTGAGGTGGTGGGTGCTATAGACTGCACACACATACACATGAAAGCACCACCCAGTGAGTGGGGTAGGGTCTACGTAAACCGCAAGGGCTTCCCTCCATCAACTGCCAGGTCATGTGCGATGCCCAGGGCATTATCACAAAAGTGTGTGTTGGCAGCCCTGGAAGCTATCACGACTCCCACATCTGGCATATGACAAAGCTGTACCAGTCATTTGTCAGTGGGGACATCCCATACGGCCATCTAGTGGGGGATGCTGACTACGCACTGGAGCCGTGGCTGATGACACCCCTCGGAAATGCACACACCCGTGAACAAGAACTCCATAATGAGGCACACGCACAAACCAGAATCATTATAGAGCTTGTGTTTGGGATGCTCAAGTCATGGTTCCATTGCCTTGACACATCCGGTGGAGCCTTGCAGTACTCTCCAGCTACATGTACACAAATGTTCATAGTATGAGCCATGCTACACAATATGATCCTGCAGAAATAGCTGGAGCAGGAACAGCATGGGGAAGGGCCACACAGCCTCCCACCATTGCCAAGGCCATCACAGGCACAGAGTGACTTGGAGGAGACACTACCGTGAGCCTGCCCCTGTAGGCAGAAGGATGCATGCCCAGTATGCCCAGGCCTTGGCAAAAAGGCAACGCATAGCACACACACTGACATGGTAGGGACCCAGGGAATGACACCTCTCTCTGACTCACACATACAGTAAAAGGAATGCCAAACATGACACTACCTGTGCCTTACCATGTATAGACAGTGTACTGTGTGCATCCGACATAATCAGCCCTCCAGCACCATCTGTAGTACTGGCCCAGGCACAATGTAAGTCACTTCTCCTATCAATTAGTGAATGTAGTAGTATGTTCTGATACTGATATCTATGGTATGGATGCAAGCATGCAAGGGAAATGTGTGGCCGAATGGGATAGCATCAGACAGCTGACATCTATATGGAACAGCAAGAAATCCATAACAAATACAGGTGTCAACATACTAGGCAGTAGTACACAAGGTGACAACTCTCATCACAGTACATGTGGTGGCCCAAATAACTGGGTGCCTGTAGGCCACACATATGTCTGTCAATGAGGGTTCACATACCCACCCCCAGCCTCACACAGCAGGACAGGTGTAGATGACCATACAGAAAGGTCGAGCTAAGGCCCTCAAATGCTGGAAATGGTGAACAGCCCCCCCCCCCTACAGACCTAAACAGACATAGTACAACAGGTCTGGCAGTTCCATCATAGTTCTGAAGGGCAAGAAGTCTGAAACTGAAATGTAAGCAAATACATTCTAACGTGTATTCTACTGAGATGCCTCCTTTGTGCAAGATAGGTCACAATACAATACTAAATGGAAGTAAACAGAGTAAGTGAAATACCACTATAGTCATTGCAAATCTGCAAAGTCATCAGTTGTGCCCCCCCTACAACCCCATGTAGAAATGCAGTAACATGTAAGTTTGTGGAGTAATATCAGTGGAGCACAGAATTCCAGAGATGTCCCAATCAACATGATAAATTGGTGCATGTCTACAATATGGAGGGGTCAGTGCAATAGGTTTCTGTGTGTTTAATGTGTGGAAATGGTCAGCATGTAGGTCTGCATGTTGTGTCTCAGTGGCCTAGGTACAGTACTGTGCTTGACAGGGCCATGTCCGAATAACTCCAGTGCCAACCAATGTGCTTCTCATGGACACCCATGTTAATGGTTGCACACTGTCCAGATGTCAATAGCAGTCAACGGTGGAAAGCTGGACAGACCATGAACAGGGGACCCTACATGGAAACACTAGACAGGTGGACGCACCCTATGCATAGCCTACAAGAACTCTCAGCTGCACACAACTGTAGAATTATATATCTAGAGGTTAGCATAACATTAGCTTTCCCTCCACTATGGAATACTGGTTGTCTCTCCAATCACTGCCACACGACCAAAGCACTGTTACATATGAATGACAGACTGCCGATGGCCATGCACAATGTGGGATATGGATAAGGTCCCACTTATACCTGTGAGGCAGGTTCCCTAAGCTGACATATCACACATGCACTCAGGTCATCCCCCAACACCCACATGTATCTCACAGTTGAGATCCTTGCTGTTGGAATGATTACAAAATGACTCCACTATATCAAAACACACATGACTCGGTGTGCTGAATAGGTGTCCCATGCAAGTGCGTCTATAGCCATAAGCAGCACTCTGCCCACATCCAGACTGATGAACCACTATGAACAGGAAGGATTGCCAGGAACACCTCACCCACTTACCACTGTCACCCCAGGGGAATCCACCGGCTTGCAGCCTGGAGTGTATGAGTGACAGAATGCCCTGGTCTGATACAGATGGCCTCCATTACTCTCACATGGTCTACAGGCCTCAGGCAAACCCCAATGCCAATGCCATCATAGGGGATGCCATGGGGTTCTACCTAACAACCTAACACAGTAAACAGAAAATTAATGCAACTTCATGCTGCAAAATGCCAGTAGCATGCCTCTCCATGTTGTGGTACAAGAACTGTGGACCAAGACATAAATACTACAGTGATAAAGGTCCACCTATAGAGATACTCCTGAAATATCACTCGCATAATGTTGGGAAGAGGACAGAATAATAGGGGGGGCTAGAAGTATGGATATCATGGAGTGTGTGAAGTCTGAAACTCTAATGTCTACTCATACTTACCCCTGACTGCAAATCCATGAATGAATAATCACAAACCGGCTTGTAAACCATAATGTGAAGGGAAACTGACCAGATATGATTCCTGGCTTTGTATAACCTGGGCAAATCTGTACAGCTGAGAGGTATGCCCACAGCAGGATCTGACCATTCAGTTAAGTTGAGAAATGCACAAGAAGGGGATACCCAGCCAGCATACCACCAAGGTGCTGTACCATTTACACAGACCCATCACTCAATTGTCTGTAGCCACCCCTCCACAATGGCAGGAGTCTGCCAGAATGTCTAGCCTTTGCCTTACAATATTGGTCTCTGCTGCATTCCTCTTGTATTTCCCTGGTAAACAGCTGTGATCAACCAATGAGATATCTGTCAGTAGTTGATGACACAATACATTACAGTGTAAAACAGTACATATATCCAAACATCTATGCTAAAACAGAACATGTCACACACGCAACACAGACAGTAATAACAAACATAGTTAAACACAGTATCCCCCATGTTTGGCCTATTGTGTGTCCATATTGGCAACCTATCTACAGATATCCTGCAAAAACTGTTTGTTAGGTGTAGCTGTAGCACACAAAACCCTGGACTGGATTACAACTCTCCCTGGAATGGATCCCCACAATCAATATAGAAGGTCATATTGGGCATGCTCCTACACTTAGAGATTGGATCCACACACTCAATATAGAAGGTCATACTGGGCATGCTGCCACACTTAGGGAATGGATCCCCACACTCAATATAGAAGGACATAATGGGCATGCTCCTACATGTAGAGAAATAAAGCCCATGTATGACAACACAGTGCACTATGGATATCTGTTATCTGCAGATGTCTGTACACACCAAAATGTAAACTGTTTGGTCTTCACACACACACACACACACACACACACACACACACACACACACACACACACACACACACACACACACACACACACTCACTGGACAGGGATACTCACAGCCAGCTGTAGGTGGCAGATAGGTGGTAAATCTTCATCTGTTTTGTGTGATACACACACATATATATCTAAGCCCAAAATACTACAATTATTCAAACATACATACACATAGACATGGGGAAGAGACAGACAGACAGTGAAAGGGACAGTCCCATTATGAAGCCTTTCCCACCCAGTACATATCCAATAGTCCCACTCCAAGGTATCTGCTAAAGTATGTCACCTACGATGTACCTTTGGATGAGCCTCAGATCTGTAAGCTCAATAGCACATGTGATAAATGCATAACTTATTAGAGCAAATAAGTAGATAGGTAAGGGTTTGAATCTAAGTCCTGTCAAGTGTGTGTGTGTGTGTGTGTGTGTGTGTGTGTGTGTGTGTGTGTGTGTGTGTAGATAGAAATCAGTGTTTTACTCCATCCCAACCCAGTACACACCCCATTGCCCAATATCACAAAATGTGCCGCATTTAGTGACTGTACAGATTCCTATTGTTAGCCCTCAGCCCTATATGCTGTGTCATGCTTGTGATAATGGTGTAACACTAGAGTACCAATAACTATTTATGTAGCAGTTCTAATGTCAGTCCAGGCAAATGTAAAAGTGTGTCTGTTTGTATGAAAGTGTCTGGTTTGTAAAGACATGATTTTGAGGTAATTCCCATTTACTACATTACCCTTTCCCCCCTTTAGCACTGCTGCTGATGTCACTCACCTTTAAAGATACCTTTGGAGAACTCTCAAATATGTAAGTTCAGTGGCGCATCTGATAACTGCATAATACTGTAGTGCAGTACACTAGTTAGGTAGGAGTTCTAATCTCAGTCCAGGCAAATGTAAAAGTGTGTCTGTTTGTATGAGAGTGTCTGTGTTTGTAGAGACATGATTTTGAGGCCATTCCCACTTACTACATTATCCTTTCCCCTCATTTAGCACTGCTGCTGATGCCACTCACCTTTAAAGATACCTTTGGAGAGCTGTCAAGCATGTAAGTTCCTTGGCACATCTGATAACTGCGTAATACTGTAGTGCAGTTTACTAGTTAGGTAGGAGTTCTAGTCTTAGTCCAGGCAAATGTAAAAGTGTGTCTGTGTTTGTAGAGACATGATTTTGAGGCCATTCCCACTTACTACATTTCCCTTTCCCCTCCTTTAGCACTGCTGCTGATGCCACTCACCTTTAAAGATACCTTTGGAGAGTTTTCAAGTATGTAAGCTCCGTGGTGCGTCTGATAAATGTGTAATACTATAGTAGCAATAACTAGATAGGTAGGGGTTTGAACCTCATTCCTGGCACGTGTGTGTGTGTGTGTGTGTGTGTGTGTGTGTGTGTGTGTGTGTGTGTGTGCGCGTGTCTCTGTCTGTGGTTGTGTCGTTAACATTGTGATCCATATACATTGGGGGGTGTTTTGCTACACTTTTGTGTGGTCCACACAGTACACTACCAATGTCCACTGTACAGGGCCCACGTTTGTGGTAGCTGTGGACAGTCTTCAGTCCTACAATCCATTTGTCATGTGAAATAATTATAGAACAGTATGGAGTACAAAACAACATATGTGGCCCTTGTAGTCTTAGGATACAATTCCACACTCAGGAATCATAGGCAAACACACTCATCTATTCATTAATTCCTATGCCACTAAGTGGTCCGCAACCTGGCTCATGGATGGTACCCACAGTCTGAAAGCAGCAGACCCCATGTTACACTGCCAAACAGTCATGACTGGTGACAGCCTGCCAGTCATGAGTGGAGTACCACAGGTTCTTGTCCTGGGTCAACTTGTTTATGTGTGGCTCTGACATCCAGCCAAACATGAAAAAATGTTTAACAATGTTTGCAGACATTGCTCATTGGGGGCTATGTTGACATCCCCAGAATATGTACACATCCTGCATAAAGTTGACACTGACACCGCCAACTGTTGTCAGAACATTGGCCGTAGTCTCATTGTCAAGAACTGTGTCCCAATCCCCTGTTGAACCATTGTGTTGTCCACGAATGACCACACTGGTGGTAGTCCAATGGGCACAGATCTCCTTATAGGAAGTCTGTGAACACAGCTTGACAGCAACCTCTCTTCTGACCACCACATTGCCACTGTGGACAGAAAGTCCTTCCATGTGGCACACTGCATAAGTAAAGGTATGTCATCGAGGAATGGAGAGGTCAATGTCCTCCTCTACACCCTGCTCAGTAGGCCAATCAGTGGATACAATGGTCCATTTGCCATGTAACTCACTGGATACCTACAACAACTGTGTAGTCTGCAAGTGTATTACACGTGTAGGACCATAGCCATCACACAACTGTCCTATATGGACAGAGACCTGAACCTCCAAGTGTTCCTGGTCACATCTTGGCTACTTACAGGCAATCTCTGATTGATTGGCACTGACATGTCTGCCCAGCTATGTTACGAATGCCACAGCTAGGAAACCCCACTCTGTATGCACCACATACCATGAATACCTCAACCAGGCTACCACAGTCAACAGAACATGTTTGTGGACAGGGCCCTAAACACTGGCCATGTTATGGCATACATGTCAACTGGAGCACCTCAGTTGCCCTCTTCAAGAGAAAACTAGATGAGTGGATGTTGAATTTAACTGTCACCCTGGGGATCACTCAAGTGGCAGTAGTTGATACATGGCCTGCTGACAAATGTCAGGTGGCATGATACCAGTGTACTTACATGCCATACTCTTCTCATCTCTCCATGGACATTAGCCTGGTGCACACCTAGGAACACTTGCACCTATGGACCTCAGTACTGACAAATGTATCTGTGTGCATTACTGAGTATAACAGTGTTTGTGCATTTGTAAACTTGTAGTTGAAAATACATTGAGGGCCTTCTCAGCCACTACACCCCCCATTGCTAAACTTAGAAAGGCCTGCTGCTGTAATTCACATTAAATTTACCTTGTGACACTCTTCACACTATGGGCTACATGGAGCTTACAGTACCAGCATACACTGTTCTACAAATAGGTAGATAGGCATGGGTTACCCTCTGAGTCCTGGTAAATGTGAGTGTGTGTGTGTGTGTGTGTGTGTGTGTGTGTGTATGTATATATGTGTGTGTGTGTGTGTGTGTGTGTGTGTGTGTGTGTGTGTGTGTGTGTGTGTGTGTGTGTGTGTGTGTGAGTGTGTGTGTGTGTGCAAGTGTGTGTGAGTGTGCATATTTGTAGGAGACAGCATTCTGAGACCTCATTCTCCAAATGCACTAAACATTGCCATACATTATAAGGGATGGTGATGTTGCTCACATTAAAAGAGCCATGACAAAACCTTCACCCTACTATCCCTGTGGCGTGTGCGATAAATGCATGTCCCTGTAGTAGCAATAATAAGATAGGCAAGGGTTTGTATTGCAGTCCTGGTAAATGTGTGAATGTGGGTATGTCAGAGCATCATGGCTTTCAGTGAGTACTATATCCAGTGTGGAGTGGGGGTGCTGGGTATACTGTCTTTACACCATGGTACCTGCAGTACATGTCCCAAGGTCCACTGTATGAGGCCCGCTGTCACCATCAACCATACAGGTAACTGATGACACTCTTCAGCCCAATAATGCATGTGCTGTGTGCAAAAACTCTGTAACAGTATATACTCACTGACAAGGTAGTCAGCACTGTTAAACCCAAGTCTGTCAAATGTATCTATGACTATATGTGTTTGTCAATGTGTATATATCAGTATGTTATACTATGTAGTGTCCATTAACACCCAGTACATCCCCCATTACCATACTGTACAAGGCCTGGTGATGTTGTTCACTTTACAGGAAGCTCAGGACACACCTCACCCTACAAGGTCTGTGGTGTGTGCAATTAAGGCCGAACACATTAGTAGCAATACGTACCTAGGTAGAGGTTCTAATCTCAGTGTTTCCAAGTAAGTGTGTGTGTATGTGAAGGAATCTATTTCAGTTTGCAGCAAAACAATTTCCCAGGAGATCATTTGTCTGAGAACTAATTGGCAAAAGGTAACACTGCAAAGCAATCATCTTGTGGAAATTCATTCCATCAAAACTAGTAGTGGATGTGTAAATGCCATTTTACCCACTGTACATCTGTACAGCGATAGTGGAGTTAGTATATATAGTTGGGGGTGGTTGATGTGGGCACAGCCACCCACATTGGGGTTACTGTGTGTATCCCCCCTGCTTAGTGTGTTGTTATACTGTCCAGCTTATGTTAAGAGGTTAAGTAGTTGTTAATGATACTATATGTGGTTCTACGCCACCCCACACCCTCCAAAGTGTGGGGCTGTGCCTGCCCTCCACACCAACACAATTATTTATACCAACTCCAGGATTGCACTACATTGGGGAAAAGGACGTATACCCTGCCAGTACTATTTTCATTGAAATGAAATTTGTCGGACTGATTATTTACTGATGTGATGTGATGTTTTGGCAATTTGGTCTTGGTGGAATTACATAAGCCAAAATTAGTTCTCTGCAAAATGAAGTACATCCATGTGAACAGTATTCTCTGTGTGTTGCATCAACACAAAAGCCTCTGTGTGTGTGTTATTCACAAACATTTGGTGTGTTCCACCCAGTACACTAACCATTGTCCACTGTAGAACAGCTGCTTACATCAGCCATCATGCACTCACCTGTATACACCCCTCAGACCTATCAGCCATGTGGCACATGTAATAACTGTTATACAGACCTGTTACTTGTGTACAGCTTTACCCAGGATATGACACAGTCAATATGTTACCACAGTGCAGTGCCACACCCCTTGTAGGAAAGGAGAGCAGACCAACATCCTCCTGAAACAAAGACACCTAGAACACAAACAAAATATATTGTGGAGACCACATTCAGTCAGTGTTAATAACAGCAATAATGCATCATGGCTGGACAGCTATACACCCTGACATGTAAGCATTAAACATTCCAGCTGACAACACTTTAAACAGCATTAAATTGCTAAACTGTAGTACATTCACCTTGTGTATCAGAGCCATATTAGCATGCCCCTGCATTTATGATATGGATGACAGGGATGTGACACAGGTATCATCATATGCACAGGGTGTGGTGTGGGTTTGCCAGGCTAAGCCATTTGGTTGACATCATGTGTGTGGGCTAGGGGGTTGTTTATTAAATGGCCCGTGCAGACATGGTGTGTGTAAGTATGGAGGTGCCCTAGCTGTGATGGTGATGTGTGTATGTGTATGGATGCACACAGTTCTGCCATGTGGCTGCCCTATATAGGGGTATGTTGGACAGCTGCAGGGTGTACAGTTCACTTAGTCCAGCCACAGACATGGGAACTGTGCCTGCCAGGGGCTGCACTGGCACCACCAGGCAGAAGCCAAGATATAGTACTCTCCCCTGACGATGACAATTGTCTGCTGGATCCATGTCCCTGTTGAGACCGGCCAGGACCACGTGCACATGGCCTGCTACACTGTGGTAGGGACAGCACCCCCCCTGCAGTGGTGCTACTGGTACTGCCACTACAGAAGTGGGGGTGAGATGTTGCATGTCCATGTAGACCTCCACCTGTTGGTGTTGCTGATCTATGTCCACGTGGCCAACGTCCTTCTCCCACCACATGCTCTACCACACACACCATACGGTCGAGGATTCCCACCATCTCACCCAACCGTCTATCCATGACCTTTCCAAAATAACCGTGGGCATCTGCATGATCATGGATGTAGTCACGTACAGCAGGAAGAGTAGCCCTCTGGAACCTCAGACTATCTCTGGTGTAACATTCCATACATGCCTGTGTCTCCATGATGGCCCGAAACATGCGTCTGGTGACACCTACTGTGGCACTTCTGTCAGGGGCATGATGGCCAGCAGCCCTCCTATGAGCACTCCTGTCCATCTGCCTGGGTGGGACCTCACCGGTTATTCAGCTATGGCTGTTGTGTACAGGCAAACTTGCCATAGTCACCACACTTTCCTGTCCCATGCCACCACCGACTAACTGTCCCTCATCTATGGCCACTGGTGATGGGGTATGTGTGGGCATTGTGACTGTGTGCGGGGATGGGGGTGGATAAAAGTGGGATGCCAACCAATGTCACAGATTCTGCCTCTGACAACCCTGCCTGTGCCTCACTATGCCTATCATTGTCAGAGTCTGTAAGGACACTAACATCAGTTTGCCTGCAGGAGGGACCCTGACCCACCTCGCCACCTGTGAGGGGCAGACAAGAAATTTAAATTAAGACCTGTACATTATGACATTATGGTTTATTTCTACACACACACACACACACACACACACACACACACACACACACACACACACACACACACACACACATTTATACTTACAGGTGAGGTGGCACAAAGATATTACACAGACCTCTCATTATCCAACAGCTGACATGCATGACATATGGCACTCAGCATGCACTGTAGCCATTTTTAATCCTTGTTACCAACAATATTCATTTCTGTGATGCATGAGTTGTGTTAGTAGGTAATGCCCCTTCCCCTGGAACACAATGCACCCATGTACACATTATTGCTGTGTGCCTTTACAGAACACTGGCATGTAATGTGCACCATACTTCACAAGTGTACAGATCATTGCTGAATGTGTAGATGTCTGTCAGATATGTTTGCTCTGTTGCTCACAGCCCCTATGTGTTTGTCTGACACATAACTGGGATATTATGAGGAATGATGTCAGTAATTAATGCCTGATTTGATTTGCAGATCTCATCATAAGCAGTGCATATATGTGCAATAAAATCTGGTTACACTGACAACCGCCAAAGCTTAATGTGGATATGAGGAGTGTACACACCCCTGTTTACATGCCAGCCTCTTCTATGATATGCAATGGGGCCACACTATTGCATTTGATAACATTACACACACCTGATATGTGACATATGACCTGTGCAATCCAATGCAGTATCAAACAAATGTGTTAGTCATGGAGATGCTGAATGAGATGCATAGAATATGTGGGTTGCATAAGTGTGCACACCCTTAAAACAATGGTTTGCTGAAGCACCTCTTAAGTGAACTACAGCAGTCACTATTCCTGGAAGGGGTATACTAGCATGGCCCATCTTTACTTGGCATTATTTGGTCTGTCTGCCCTACAAAGGTCCCCCAACTCTGCCAGATTGCAAGGTCAGCTCATGTGCATAGCCCTTGGAAGTCACACAGTGACTTCACTATTGCTGTAGCGTCTGGGTTATGTCTGGCACAATTCATAACCTTGAATGTGTTCAGATACAGCCATTCTTAGCTAGCTTTGCATGTATGTATGCTTCAGTTCACTGTTGTGTTTAAAGCTGATACCACCTCCCCATCCTCAGCCTTACTGCAGATGCATGACAACTGTGAGCCACACAAGTGTTATTTTGCAGTGTTCCAGATTCCACCCACCATGTCTACAGGCCTAATTCCAGCTAATGAACAGCAACCCTAAAGGTGTACACTGGCACCAGCAAGCTAAAACTTGGGGATGGTGGCCCTGAGGTGAAGTGAGGTGTTGCTTGTGCACCACACTTATCTTTATGAATAGTGTCTGTAGGTTTGAGCCTTGGTCTCATGACACCATTACACATCACAACACATGTACTTAGGAAACTTGATGTTATGCTTTTGCTACCTGTACAGAGCCCTGGATGATGTTTCATGTAGGACAAATCTTCTGTCTAATAACCCTAACCCATAGGCCACACATATTCAGAATCCAGGCAACTGTCAACACAAATACTACACAAGCAGTACTTGCTAGACATTCCTGCAACTCCCTCAGTGTTGCTGCATGTCTCTGGGCAGCATCCCTGACCAGTTTGCAACATGTTTTGTCATCTGTTTTGGATGGGCATCTGTTTCTTTTCTACATCACTGTTCTCCCATATTTAATACACCTATTGATCACTGTGTGCACTGTTTGCCATGGTATATGCAATGGAAAGGTAGGGTTACTTTTCCCACTCCTGACTGCTTCCTTTCAGATATGGGATCCATTTCATGCTTTGCAAGATGTGTGCAAGCCATGGCTGCCTCTGCTGCAGGCAACTGGGCAAATGTCATGAACATACTTCTTGGACAGCAGACCATTACTTGGTGTGACACTGAGGCCCTATACTTGATGGCATGTGTGTACTCAAGAAGACTGAATGTGTCAGTACATCACAAGCTGCCTCCACAAGATGTTATTTGGAGTGTGTGCACACATACACTTCCAGTGTTTTGTAAGGTTTGTAAACCCCACATTTGGTGTACTAACATAGGATTCTATATTACACATTCACTGCTCATGTTAGGATCACATTACAAGTTGTAAAAGGTGTGGAATGTGTTACTGTGGTGTGCATTTATATATATCAGGAACAGTTGCCATTGTAATAGTGGTGTATACACTGCTGTATCCACTGTATAAGGGTAATGTTTCATACATGTCCATACTGTAGGCCATTTGTCCCACCATTTTGTTTATCTCTGTCCACACATCTTGCACTAACAGGTTGTGAGGTATACTACAGGAATCTTGCATACCCTTCAGATATGCCACCATGGTGACCACTGTGATGCAATGCAGTTAACACCAAAAAACTGAACATGTATAGCATGCATTATGGGTGTGTGTTAAATGTGTGCATGGCAAATAGCATGGTCTTAACATGGCCAGTGCATTGGCAAACCTGAACAAAACAACTCCATACTCACCAGCTACAGGCTGCTGTCCCAGTTGTATACCAGAGGGACCTAAATAGTTGTGGGAGAGAAGTAATCTCAGTAGCCACACCTGTGGCATTGGTACAGGGTGGAAGAAGCATTTCAGCACATCAACACAAACCCCAATACTAAGGATTATGCAGGTCATCAACATACATGTGCACATCTGTGCATTGCTACACTCCAGTAACAGACTATCTTATCTGACATATACATGTTGATACTATACAGATAAAAATGGCTAAGCAACAGTGTTCTAGTAATGTGCACTGGGGTCTTACCTGCATGCTCTTCATCCATTGTATGGATGGCACTCACCTCCACAATGCTGTCTTCAGCTTCATGGCTTGTCTGGAGGGCGAGTGCCCCAAGGCTGGTGAGGAGCTCCTCAGCATGTGTCAATGGGGGCTGGATGGCTTGACCCCCTCCTGTGGCTACCCAGTCCCTCGCAATGGCAGCAGCCCCCTGATGGGTGTGGTGGATGAGGTCAGTGCAACGATGTCACACCTGATCATAATTTCGGCTGTGCAGACCGACATCGTTTACCCTGTGGACAAGCTCGTTCCACAGGGCAGACCTCTCCTGCAGATCCTGGGCTCTGCAGTTGAATAACATGGCATAATGCTCTATCACATACTGTATTATGGTGTCATTCTCTGTGCTGATGAATGCTGGCAGCCATGGACGTTGCATATTACCTGGAAGACATAAACAGGAAAAAAGGTCGCAGGGCCTCATGCGGTTGTCCACTTGCAAATCAACAGTGGATAGTACTTGCAAATAATCCAGACTATACCATAACACTGTAAGCTATCATGGCTTTGGCATCTTGCATTACACTGCTGGCCCTGACTTGTCTAGTTCCCCCAGTGTTGGACACTTAATTGCATAATCCTCTACTCTCCATTCATTTCTGTGTAGAGGGATGACAGTGGCCATCTTCCATGTAGATGGTGTGTGGATGGTGGCAAGTCTGTGTTTGACTGTAGAGTGTGATGGAGCTGTGAGCACATGCCTGATTTCATGTAGGAGGCAGACTGTGATGTTCTCATGACCTATGGAAACTTGCTGTTGTTGCCATCAGTAGGCATTAAGTACATGCTCAACACTGATGAGGGCAGGAGTGTGGTTGATGTGCATATCCCCCTGTACAAATGGTGTGGACAGGGTGGCACTGTTCCCACCTAACCTGTCTGATGCAGGTTGCCTGTATCCATGGCATGTGTGTATGAGGTATGCTTTACCCCCAGTACAGGTTGAATTGTGTTACTGCCTCTGAGATTGACTACATATGTGGAGACATTGTGGCAATTGGCCTTGGTGGTGTGGATATGTCTGATTTATAGTCATAGTCAGCCTTACAGTAAGTCACCTGTGAACCTACATGCTTGCTCAGATAGAGGTGGACTTGCTTCCAAGTTGTGGTCTGCACCTATGTGTCCCTGTACAGCCACTATATCAACCTATTATGTGCTTTGTGTATTGCTGCTGCCCACCAAGGGGGATTACTCTATCCTTGGTGGAGGCTGGTTTTACTGGTCAGGTACTGCTGATTCCATATAGCTACAGTGGATATAAAGTGTACACACTCCTGTTACAATGCCTGGTATTTGTGCTATTGAAACATGACCCCACAACAACTCATTTCAACATAATCCCCACCTGTAATGTGACCTATAGCCTGCTCAATTCAACTGAAAACATAAGAATCTGTTCTGTGACAACATATGGGAAATAATACTCAGTACAGTAAGCCAGTTGAATGTGTGTGCACACCCTTAAGTTGATATGTAGTATAAGCACCTGCTGAGATGATTGCAGCATTCATTTGTCTTGGTTTGTATTCTAACATAATAACACATCTTCACTTGGCAATGGTTGCTCACCTTCCTTGAAAGAGCTATGTTTCTTTTTCAATAGAATTGTGCAGGTTATGGGTCACATTTGAGGTGAGAAACATGAAATGATTTTCTGTGGTCTCATTGGCATACAGCACACAAACCTGGCATTCCAACAGGAGTGTGTACACTTTGGATATCCAGTCTATATGGGTGCTGATATAGCCGTTAGTGGTAGGCATGGGCAGTGGTTCATAACACAGTTGTACACTTTTCTGATTACTACCTGATATTCATGTCTATTGTAGTACCCATATCAGTGTCATGGCAATGCTACAACCAGTAGCTGTACACATTTATTTCTGTTGTATGCAGTGACACTGATATTACACACATGTGCAACATGCACAACCTATTTACTGGACTGCTTGTAACCCATGTTATTACTTTTGTGCCTTACAGCTGAACATACGTATACATACACGTGCTGAGGGGATACTTGGTATACATTTGTGTTCTATGTCAATGTGGTACACTGTATTGACAGTCTTGCAGATCAATAATACTTCTCAACCTGTTATACCAGGACTTCTGGAGAATGACCCACATCCATGGGTGACAACAGGGAAATCGATATTGATAACATATTAATATAGCTGCCATAACACAAGTATATGTGTATGTGACTACAGATATCAGTCACCACTGTGACTATTGTCCGGCAGAACACTGTACAGTTGAATGTTATTAATTCAATATATCACATGCAGTTTAACACACACATCTGCAACAGTACTTTACTATGCACATGCCATATATAGGTATCTTAGATTTACAATACAAACATGTATAATACTTATATTCACAGGTAACATATGGATATGGACAACATCCCATTAACTGGCCTAGCAGTGGCACAGTCATGACTGTTTGACAGACACTCTAGTGGTTGCCATATGTGAGCTGTCCTTTCCCAGGGTGTCAAGCTTATCAGCTGTGATTCTACCTCTTTACCTCTTAGAGCATCACATCAGGACAAAGCCTAACATTATGGGGGGATAAATAGGGACAGATCTTAAATATGCCTGTTATAAACCTATGAAGTTTGTGGCATAATACATTTTGCATTACCATGACTGTTCTGAAGGATGTAGAGTATGAAACTCAAGTGTTTGTCATTACTTCATGGCTTCCATCCTTAGCTATTTGCCAGAAAAATATAGATGTTAGGAGGAACAGACCAAACACTATGATGGGTAAATCTTGCCATTCTGTGAAGATCTGTACACTTGACAGGTATGGCCCACTGCAGACAGAGGCAGATGCTATGTCCATAGCAGCTGTTCAGCAGGACATCATTACAGCAAGTCTTGTTGGCACATATAATGCTTTCAAAATCATCTATTCCATTACTACAGACCAAGTGCTACATTCAATTACATGCTTACATGTTTCGCATACCTGTTTTATTTTTATGCTCTCTTCTGTATTCCGGTTTAGGTTTATGTCTTTCTTGTTTTGTTTTCTCTCTCTCTCTCTCTCTCTCTCTCTCTCTCTCTCTCTCTCTGCACTACAGAAATCGAGCTAGTTTGAATAGGTTGCAGATTGGCTTTTGTAGGTGATGCTCATGAGCAGGTGATGGCCTCTACACCGATTGGTGTTCTCCACTTGCTAATTGCATTCAGAGCAGCTGTGTAGTTCTTCCAATAGCCAATGTCATAGCAACCCACTACTATAATTGACTACTTCATGTGGGAGCTGTCCCTTTACCTTGCCTGTATGGAAGACATCCTTCATGTGTGGGGGCAGCAGTGTTACAGACAGCAGGTAGGAATACCTCTTACAACAAGACTTGTGGACACAGACCAACTACATGTTTGTATAAGGTTCCAGACCTAGGGACAAAGTGTGAGTATTGCTGTTATATGCTTTGAATACTGCTAGTTTTACAGGGTTTGTGTGTACATGCTAGTTTTGCATGGATTACAGTCTGTCTGCATAGCTCTCAACTGTGGGGCTATCCACATAATGGCCAGAGGTTTGGCTGCTATGTTTTGTCTGTTCTTCGGACAGGTGCTGCCCTTGACAAATCAGTGGCATTCTCTCTGTTGGTTGCTATCAGTATATGGCAACATCCATTTATGTTTCTGATGTCATATTCCTCAGAAAGGGTATGTTGCAACCAATCTTGTAACACCAGCAACTTTCACAGTGCATAACAGGAATATTTCAAATATGACCCTGTATTTTGGCCTCTGTCCTCCACTTATATACCAGGCTCTGTCCAGATGTCATGCAGTAAGAGGTTGATAGGTATGGGCTATCATTATTTAGTGCTGACATTCCTGCTATCATCCCAGTGATGTTGTGGACTCTTACAAATGTTGTGTGGTAGGGGCCATAAATATGAGGGCTATGGATGGACATGTGTGATCCTATACAGTCAAGAGGTCAGTGTCTAGAGAGCGCTGTTATATGCCCTTGTAAGACATTATACGGGGGAGGGGTATTACATGTTTTTAACCTAGGCTGTTAGTACATGTGAGGAATATTACTAATAAGAAACATAAAGGTATATGGCTATACATTTTCATACATTTCACCATGGGGACAGTGGTGGATTAGAGCTTACTGTTTTGCAGACAGTTCTATTTGTCAGTGTGACAATACAGTTTGAATTGAAGCATTTGTTATGTGAAAGATCCATTTACATTGCAACATTTGATACTTTTCCCCCAGGGGGTTAACTACAGAGTGTAATTGGAGGCTGTTGAACTAAATCTGTAATTAAGTGCTGATTGATTCTTGTATTCAAGGCAAGTGTGTTTTTTGCTGTTGTACTACTTGAAGGCTTTGGCCAAGACAGCAGAGTATCTTATTTTTCGTGTATTATTTTGGGTTACCACCTGTACCTCTTTGCGAGGGACAAATCCTCTTTGTGCAGTTGTGTCCTGCTGATAAAAACTGACAAATGGCAAATGTCCTGAGATGGTAGGGCCAAGAATGTATCATATGTTTTATTTGATAGTTGCATAAATCAGTTATTTTGTATTTCAAACACCTAAATGCTATAAGAAATAGCATAAACAACTTAAATAGTACACAAATAAACATTTATATTTATGCAAAACAGGTGGTGTCATGTCCTTTGCATTGAGTGTGGGCATATGTTTTAATGCAATAATTCTCATTTCCAGAAAATAATCAGACAGATTCCAAAAGACCTCCACTCAGAGCAAGTGGTCACTTGCACTGAGAGCACATCTTCTGAAATTGGGCCCTCTAGTAAACAATGCATTTATTTTCTCCAGTGAAGCATAAAATGAACCATTTCTCACAATCACTCATAAATGGAGTAGATGCCACCTGCCCATTGTCTATTTCAATGTACACCTCTACTCCAGATGCATCTGTAGGGTCCATATGTGTTTGTGTTTCTTTGATATTAGGCTGTGTATTTGTAGATGATTAATGCCTTGTACCTCATATACAACAAAAGTTAAGCATTCTAAGTAAACATGTTATCTAAGTTGTTTATCTTAAATATCACAACAGTTTTATAAACATTCTTTTGCATTTTATATTTTTTAAACTGCCATCTGCACATAAAGCCACAATGGCAATTAACAACATACTGCAAAACTCTATCACAATGAAAACATAACAGGATATACTCCATGGTATGCTTTAGTGTTATCCCTGTGGATACTGTGATATGCAATGATTTAATTAAGGATAAATCTGATTTCAAAGAAGCCTGTTGCATAATGTTATCATCTTATATCAGCCTAAATTTTAATGCATCATTTAGCCTCCCTAGAAACTGGCAGTGCTCTGACTATCTATATTGCTTTGTTATATATTTAGAAATGGTTCACTCTTTTTTTTATTTTATGTTACCAGATGGGTAGCTAACTGGCTCACTGATAGAACCCACTCAGTCAAAGTAGGGAAAGCCACCTCTGGTAGTAGACCCATAATGAATGGTGTACCCCAAGGATCGGTCTTGGAGCCTCTACTGTTTGGGATATACTTTTCTGAGGTGCAAGCCAAAACCAGTGGTCTGTGGCTGACCAAGTTTGCAGATGATTGCAAGCTGGACACTGTTTTAAATTCCCCTGGTGATGTAAACATCTTCTAAGAGGGCCTTACCCAAACTAATGACTGGTGCCAGAAGCATGGCCTCAAACTGAATGCCAAGAAATGCATCATTATCCCATGGGGAAAATGTCATTCCCACTAATTATCACATTAATAACAATGTGCTAAGCATGCAATCAGTCGTGAGGGACTTGGGCACCCAGGTTGATAGCAACCTGACTTTTGACCACCACATTGCCTCAATTGTACAGAAGGCTTTCTACATGGCCCACCTCATAAATAAGGGCATTTCATCCAGGAACAAGGAGGTTAACATCTCTGAACTCCTCCCTTATTAGACCCATTATCGAGTACAGTGCCCCCTTCGGCATGTACCCTGCCAAGCACATGCAGCAGTTGGAGAGACCACAGAGGTTCCTGACCAGGAAAATCCAGGGTCTCAAACACCTATCCTATACAGATAGGCTGAATGCCCTGTCCCTCTACTCAGTGTCATACAGACTGCTCAGAGGTGACCTGTGTCTGGCATACAAGGCCATTTCAGACCCAGCCTTTTTGGAGTTGCTGCATATCTGTAAGACAAACTCCACTCACGCAACCCACAGGCAAAGCCTTAACCTGGTTTGTAACATTAACAGAACTTGTTGGTGGGATAGATTTGTGTCCCAAAGACTCCTTCTGTGGAATAGACTCCTTCTCCATGTTAAGCAGAGTACCACTCTAGCCCTCTTTAAGAGGAACCTGGACTACTGGATGGGAAACAGAATATATACCCCCTGGGATCCCACTTGTGTCCCTGCAGGACAGGGGAACAGGTGCTAACTTTGAGGGAACATGGGCAAAATTATTAGCTAAGCTTATAAGGGCCAGTAGCTTAGTATCATCCTAGGAACTTAGTAAATGCAGGTGTTAGCTATTACAGGCATCATGTAGTTAATCTTAGAGTATAAAGGTTAGGATTAGCCGATATATTTCATCATGTAGTACTACCTGTGATTCCTTCGCATTCCACTTGCAAGCTAAATGACTGTGAGAAAGCCACAGTGCTGCTGTATTGGGTCAGCAGTGAAAAAACGCTTGGGCATACCAGGTCAATGAATAACAAAAATGAATAAATGGCATTAGAGTCAATTTTTTTTTAAATTTTTTAAAAAAACACATAATGTTTATAACACACTTTAGGCTTTTTTGGTTGCCAACAGAGGTATAAAACATATGCTCCAGGCCACAGCAAAGCGCAATATCGCATCATGTTATCGTCACTCTTTCTGCTCATGAAAAAGCATGAAAAAAGGAACTACTGGAAATTCTAAACACAAAACAGTTTGAGGACAGAAAGCCTTTCAGCTATTCACTAGTCATCAGTGTTGAACATTGGGTATATATTTTAAATGCAAATGAGCTAGCTGCTCATGATAAATTCCTGGTAAATCATAAAAAATTTAGCCTGAATATAGATTTCGTAAAGTTTAGCTCACATCCTCTATCCCTCTATGTTATTTAATCATCAAGACTCTACAAGTTAGTAAGCAACCTTATCAACAATAGGTTGTGGTCAGAAAAAAAATAGATGACCAGTGTGAAATGTACAGAATCATTTTTAAAGTTGCATTGCTGAAATGGCAAAATATTTCATAATAAACTGAAATTTACAAAGCAAAATAAAAAAAAGACTGCATGTTGTCAGCTGTGACAAATGATTACAGGAAATAAGAAATACAATGACAGATGTGAAGGAATGTACTTACTTTCTAGAGCTGATATTTTTGGAGGTACATCAGTATAATTATGTGTGTACAAATCGCCCAAATGCAGTCACAAGGATGTCTTTAACTTCAAGGAACATTAGCCAAAAGTGGAATAATTGGATCCAGCAAGTTTCTTTATTCCTTGCTCAGTGCCAGTAGAGTAGCCAATGAGGGGCGAAAAGGGCAATGTATTTGGGGAGGAATGACTCAATCTTTCTTTAATGCAATACTGGTTATAAAAGCTGTAGCACTCCATGTGTGATCTAAACTGTAGCAACTGCATGCTATTTAAATGATTAAAAAAAATCTCTCTTTTTTTAACTAAAACCTGAGTGCCGTAGAGCTCCCCACAGGCAGGGTGGAAACTATAGCAACTATTTACTACATTTGTAGCAAACAGTATGATACTGTTTATAAGAATGTTTTTTTTTAACTAAAACATGAGTGTGGTAGTGCTTTCTGCAGGCATAGTATAAACTGTAGTAACTGTTTGCTTCATTTGTAGCAAGCAGTTTGCCACAGTTTATAAGAATTCAAAACACAACCAAGTGCAGCCGTTAACTGAGACGAGGATTCACACTACAATAAAAAGTCCATAAACAAACAGCATGCACGTGAACCTCTACTGGCAATAAAACGTTGATTTAATCCACAGTCTTGAACGCAATAATGCAATAGTCCATAAAAGTATTTTAGAGCTCAAAAAACATTTATTCGAAATCTGAGTGAGCGCTTTCGCCAAAAGGCTTCTTCCGACTCTTAATACATATTAAAATGGTTAAAAATCACTACTATACCCTCTTAGTAATTCCTATTGGATAATTTAAACATCATTGATGTCACAAGGTATACAAATAGCTTAGTGTACTTCAGACAATTTAAATGGAGATAATAAAATTCACAAACTCTATCTAAAACATAGACTTAACTAGACCTTCAACGCAATTCACTTATAATATGATTCATAAGTCTATAACCTACATTTCTTGTTTTATCATAACATATTAAAACCAAGTCAAACAACTAAAATCACATGTCGCTAACTAACCGGGTTTTAATAAAACAGTACATAGTTCATAACAACTTACAATAATAAGCTCAGCCTTTCGCTATGTGAGTTTAGGGCATACTAAATATCCAATGTGACAAGTGATGATGTAAAGTACATTACTATTAAAATCTAACTATATACAAAAGCATATTAAACTTGTAATATATAAAAATATTGTTATAAATGGTGTCCGTACAAGTGTTGTGTAACATATTCATGTACACAACCTAAAGCTTTACCAAACTTAATAGTGAAACCATTCATACAAAACTCCTGTTGCATATGCAAAAATTCTTATAAGAGTATAATACATAACAAATAGATTATTACTTCCTTCGTAGTCTTCTACTTCTTAGGAAGGGTTTGATATGCACTTTATCATTGAGGCCAGGTGGTGTGTCTGATCTTAACCTAATAATCCATCTAGTCTCATGCTCTAACGTCCGTTAATCAAATCTCCTCCCCTAAAACTTTGCATAACAGTATGAATGACACAAAATTTAAATGTGTGCTGTTTACCTGCTAACCTGTTGTGTCTCGCTAAAGCATTGACTTCAGAACCTATTCTGATATGATATGAGTGCTCTCTGATACGTTCCTTTAGTGACGGTTAGTTTTCCCTACATAATAAGCAGTGCAGGAATTACAGATGGCGATATATACTATATTTTTACTATCACAATTCGTATTCGTGTGGAAATTGAAAACATAACATGTTGTGGGATGCTTAAAAAAGGTCTCTTTATTAATTAACCCACAATGATTGCATCTACCACAGGGTACTGTATTTCTATTCATATTATTCCTAATATGTAGAGGATACCTAGGTCTACATAACAAGCTCTTAAGATTGGGATGTTTTTTGTAGGTTACTCGTGGTACAAGACCAACAACTTCACTAACTTCTTTATTCGAATTTAAAATATCCCAATGTCTACTCATAACTCTTCTCAATTCTGAACTCGTCCTACTAAAGGTCAAGTTGGCTCTGACCTCTGTCATGGGAGGACTTCCTACAATGTTTTGTGACACTTGTTCACCAAAATAGGGTCTAGCACTGCTATTTCTTAGGGAATCTACTATATGTACAGTCTCATTAATTTCTTCATCTGTATAACCTCTCTCAAGGAACCTACATCTCATATCCTTTACTCCATCTTCGTAGTATGTCTGTCCAGGATTAAGTCTGGATACTCTCAT
Source organism: Protopterus annectens (assembly GCF_019279795.1). NCBI lineage: Eukaryota > Metazoa > Chordata > Ceratodontiformes > Protopteridae > Protopterus > Protopterus annectens. Next base: position 357,772,471 of record NC_056748.1, read on the forward strand.
AAATTGTCCCTTTAGTACATTGTTAAACACATGTCTGGGGTGCATACTTTGTCTATGTAATAAGTTATTACTTTGGCACCCTTTCCTATGTATAGACGTGTTTAACAGGCCATTAGGCATCTTGAACACCTCTACATCTAAAAAAGAAATCCTACTATCTGAGTAACTCATAGTAAATTTTAAAAACTCCGTGGTTGTGTCTAAATGGGAAACAAAACTCTTTAGGGATGTCTCATCTCCCAGCCACAAAAAGAAAATATCATCCACGAAACGGCAATACATGCCCACGTACTGCAAAAAAGTTGGATCTTTGTAAAGGCATTCATCTTCCCATCTTGCCATCACCAGATTAGCGTAGCTATTGGCACAGGATGTGCCCATAGCTACGCCATCTTTCTGTGAATAAATATCTTCCTGAAATGTGAAGATATTATTGGTCAAAATTATTTCAAGGAGTGTAATTAAATCTATCTTCTTCTCTGAAAAATCTGAGTGTGCTTTTAAATACTCTGAAATATACCTAATGCCTACTTCATTGGGGATGACAGTAAAAAGACTGACTACATCTAATGTCACTAAGAAATAATGTTGGTCATCTTTTATTAAGGAGGAATGGGTATAAAGATCCAGGAGGAACTGTTTACTGTCTTTTAATATTTTCATATTCATATTCACTAGGGGTCTAAGTACATTCTCTATGTAAATGGACAAAGGTTCCGTTGCCCACCCTTGACCTGCCACAATGGGTCTCAGCGGTGGGTCATTGTAATTTTTATGAACTTTGGGAAGACCCTGTATTACTGGTAAAACAGGATCCTTAACCTTAAAGTAGTCATACAACTGTTGTGTTATGTCAAAGGACATTACTAAATCATCTAGAGTGTTATAAACACTAAACACCATGTTAACTAAAGTGTCGTGATTTATCTTTACATAAGTTTGTGTATTACCAAGCATCTGCATCATCTTATTAACATAGTTAGAGTAGTCCATGACCACCACTGGTCCGCCTTTATCAGCTGGTCTGATTATGATGGAATTATCATCTCTAAGAGACTTCAATGCTTGCCTTTGTTTATAGTTCAAATTTCTACCATGTCTCATAGATTTTTTATTTTCAAAGTGCTTATAGATGTCATTCTCTATGACATTCCCAAAGACTTCTAATGTGGGATGTAGTTGTGGAACATAGACACTGTTCGCTCGATGCTTATTACATTCCCTATGACTATTATGCTGACCATAGTCCAATTTTAATTGTACATTTCTGATGAATAATTTAGTGTCTATAATAGTATCCACCAGATCATTATCCTTTGTTGGAATAAAGCTAAGCCCCTTGTTCAAGACTTGCTCCTCATATTTATTTAAAACTTTCTTAGATAAATTAATCACTATTGATTTTGTTTCCCCCATATTTTCTTCAATGTGGGACCCTGCTGTTGTTGATCCTCTATTGACCCTTTCCTCTTCTGTCTCCCTCTGCTCGTCGAGCGTCTCTTGTCCAAAAAATGATTCTGGGCTATAGGGAGGGGTGCAGGTAGTTTATTCATATTCAAAATTACACTGTTTGTTTTAGGTCTTACTACTGCTGCACCTGATCTTTGTACATCAGTGATGCAGCCTGTCAGACCCTCTCCCAAGTCGGGATTGCCATGGCTTACATTAACCTGTGACCGTATTGGACTACCATCTGTTGTATGGTTGTTGAATAATGGTACCTCAGTATTTAAATTCCCTGTGTTCATATTAACCCCCCCATCATCAGTCAGAGTTCTCTGTTCTTTTCCTATTGATGGTATTGTATTAACCTTGTTTGCATAGGTAATTCCCTGCTTTATTTCTGTGGATGGTGGGTTAATAGAGTTACTAAAACCACTACTCCTTACCCCACTAGTAGCAGAAGGCCCTTGTGTAACAATTGGGCCATTGTTATTGTGTTGAGTATAGTTCCTATCCCTAGGCCAAGTAAAAACATGGTTATTTTTAAAATCTCGTACATCCCTAGTAATCTTGGCCCTCTTCTGGTCTAACAAACGCTTTTCCATTAACAATACATCATCTAGGACCCTTTCGAGTCTCTCTAAGTGTACAACATCAACATATTTTTGTTTAAAGTCACTAAGTAAATTGTTCAATAAAAGTCTCAATCGATTTTCCTCAGGCTGATGGTAATCAATTAAAAGCTTCATATAGCTGAAGCTAAGCTCTAGGTTAAGCTGCTGCCATCTGTATAATAAATCCGGGAACATGTTTCCGGACGTGGGCATTTTCAAAACTCGGAGCCCTCAAGATGCCTAATGGCCTGTTAAACACGTCTATACATAGGAAAGGGTGCCAAAGTAATAACTTATTACATAGACAAAGTATGCACCCCAGACATGTGTTTAACAATGTACTAAAGGGACAATTTATGAGAGTATCCAGACTTAATCCTGGACAGACATACTACGAAGATGGAGTAAAGGATATGAGATGTAGGTTCCTTGAGAGAGGTTATACAGATGAAGAAATTAATGAGACTGTACATATAGTAGATTCCCTAAGAAATAGCAGTGCTAGACCCTATTTTGGTGAACAAGTGTCACAAAACATTGTAGGAAGTCCTCCCATGACAGAGGTCAGAGCCAACTTGACCTTTAGTAGGACAAGTTCAGAATTGAGAAGAGTTATGAGTAGACATTGGGATATTTTAAATTCGAATAAAGAAGTTAGTGAAGTTGTTGGTCTTGTACCACGAGTAACCTACAAAAACCATCCCAATCTTAAGAGCTTGTTATGTAGACCTAGGTATCCTCTACATATTAGGAATAATATGAATAGAAATACAGTACCCTGTGGTAGATGCAATCATTGTGGGTTAATTAATAAAGAGACCTTTTTTAAGCATCCCACAACATGTTATGTTTTCAATTTCCACACGAATACGAATTGTGATAGTAAAAATATAGTATATATCGCCATCTGTAATTCCTGCACTGCTTATTATGTAGGGAAAACTAACCGGTCACTAAAGGAACGTATCAGAGAGCACTCATATCATATCAGAATAGGTTCTGAAGTCAATGCTTTAGCGAGACACAACAGGTTAGCAGGTAAACAGCACACATTTAAATTTTGTGTCATTCATACTGTTATGCAAAGTTTTAGGGGAGGAGATTTGATTAACCGGACGTTAGAGCATGAGACTAGATGGATTATTAGGTTAAGATCAGACACACCACCTGGCCTCAATGATAAAGTGCATATCAAACCCTTCCTAAGAAGTAGAAGACTACGAAGGAAGTAATAATCTATTTGTTATGTATTATACTCTTATAAGAATTTTTGCATATGCAACAGGAGTTTTGTATGAATGGTTTCACTATTAAGTTTGGTAAAGCTTTAGGTTGTGTACATGAATATGTTACACAACACTTGTACGGACACCATTTATAACAATATTTTTATATATTACAAGTTTAATATGCTTTTGTATATAGTTAGATTTTAATAGTAATGTACTTTACATCATCACTTGTCACATTGGATATTTAGTATGCCCTAAACTCACATAGCGAAAGGCTGAGCTTATTATTGTAAGTTGTTATGAACTATGTACTGTTTTATTATAACCCGGTTAGTTGGCGACATGTGATTTTAGTTGTTTGACTTGGTTTTAATATGTTATGATAAAACAAGAAATGTAGGTTATAGACTTATGAATCATATTATAAGTGAATTGCGTTGAAGGTCTAGTTAAGTCTATGTTTTAGATAGAGTTTGTGAATTTTATTATCTCCATTTAAATTGTCTGAAGTACACTAAGCTATTTGTATACCTTGTGACATCAATGATGTTTAAATTATCCAATAGGAATTACTAAGAGGGTATATTAGTGATTTTTAACCATTTTAATATGTATTAAGAGTCGGAAGAAGCCTTTTGGCGAAAGCGCTCACTCAGATTTCGAATAAATGTTTTTTGAGCTCTAAAATACTTTTATGGACTATTGCATTATTGTGTTCAAGACTGTGGATTAAATCAACGTTTTATTGCCAGTAGAGGTTCACGTGCATGCTGTTTGTTTACAGTTTATAAGAATGTTTATTTTTTAAAATTCTAAAACATGATCGCAGTAGAGTTCTATGCAGGCTGGGTACAAACTGTAGAGCAACACTATGCTACATTTGTAGCAAGCAATTTGCTACAGCTTATACAGCTTATACATTTTTTTCAACTGAAAATGGAGCTCAGGTTTGGATGCATAGAAGGATGGGCACAGAAATGAAACCTGAATGGCTGGGCAGGAGGAACGGGGGAGTTATACATCTGGCCATATGGCTAGATGGAATGCCTGCTAATTTTTTTGTTTTGTTTTTTTTTTTTTTTTTGCTTTCAATCTTCAATGGAAGAGCTGAGGGGGTGGGGTGCGTGTATCTGTATTAAGCCAATTATACAGTAAAGCATTTTTTTTTTGCTCTTTACTTGAAGAGCTGAGGAGGTGGGGTGCTGGTTCATGGATGATCCAGCTGCACTTTTGCTGAGTGGATTAGCTAAATAGCCAGAAAATATATACTGGCTAATACATTTCTGCATGCTGCTGGGTGAAAAAAAAGTAGTGTTTTAAACTTTTAATTTTCTTAGAAGAGAAAGACAAAATTGAAGTAATAAGACAGAAATTCAGAAATTACAATTATCCTGGAAAGAATATATCATTTATTCACCATTTGCTCTTAATACAGCCACACGGACTTAAACAAGTTAGAGAGATCTAAGTTAATGAGGTGAAGAATGTAACCAAAGACTGCGATGATGGTGAACTGCACAATAAACTAACAACATAATTGTTTTGTGATATAAGACAAAATGAAACAAGGGATAGCTCTTAAAAGAAATAGGCTCAACTTTATTAAAAACTTTGGATGTTTGCAGAGCAACTCACATTACTAATAAGAGAGTTAAAAAATCCAGAAAAGTATGTGTGTAAAAGATAATCAACAATCAACTAAAAAGTCAAGAAAGATAATTACTGTAAAGACAAGCTGTAAAGTAATTGATATAAAAAAGTAACCCATGTAAGAGTGCATAATAAAGATTTAAAAATACAGTCCAGTTAAAATGCATCCTTAAGTATTCAGATTGGTTGCAAGCATGAGAAGAAATATTATCCATATTTAATTCAATGCTGTAGGTTCTCTACTACAAAATGGATATTTTTAAGCCATGTACATTGAAATAAAAATGTATTTGGAAGATTTTTCATGCTGTCAAACACAAAAATAAAAAGAACACTGCTAAAAGCAATTCAAATAAACAGCAGTGATGGAAAAATAACATGGTGAAATCAGGAAATGTCTCAGAAACGTTGAGACAATTAAAGGTAGTTTTTTGGAAAGAAATGCTGAAAATTAAACAAAAAATCTATCTGCCTACAATCCATTGTTCTCCACTTTTGCTCATGGGACTTGTGTGTCACATCAATGCTAACAATCATCTGGAGCCAATTTTCACACCACCAGGAGCTAGTCGAGTTTATAATTGGCATAGGTGTGAATAACATTTTGTCTGAAGATACTTTTAAAGTAGTGGGGCTAGAAAATACTGAGCAGAGAGCTGTTTGTATATTCCTAATATATTCTGGTCTTTGTGTAGAGGTAGCTGGCCAAAAACTGCTGACACATGACTATGAAAAATAAAAAGTAAATAACTGTATTTTCAAATCATAACGCACAAAGAAACTAATTCTCCAAGGCAGTAAATTTCCCAATCCCACTTATGCACTTACCATGGTTTCCATTGTAAGCCCCGGTCTCCACTGTGACTGTAGAGAATTGCCCATCTTCATTAATATATCATCCAGAGACAAAGGCAAATTAGAAAATTATATATTCACAGGTTGGAGACAAAATAAGTAAAACCCATAGGGAAGGTTGTAGACTGAAGCTGAAGTTGTTGGTAAAGAAGCTAAGGCAAGATCCTGTGTTATTTGTGGGTGTGATGACCCTCCACTGGACCAATAATCAAGGAGCCTCAATCCTTACCACTGGCAGTGGGGGGAGGTACATTGGGAAGATGACAGGTACACACACAGTACTTCCAGATGCAGCTTTCTGCATCACGTGGAATTTCCCTTAAGAGCACACAGAGACCATAGTCAGTCCAGGGCTGGTTTCTCCCTCTTTCTCCAGATCCCCAGTAAGACTCCCCACTGGCACAGCTATAGAGTTGAGATCACAGCTGAGTGGCCAAGCCAAGACCTCCAGCACCCTCTCTGTCCAACCAGTGTTTTGTGTCCCTGCCCAGGTAGCTGTGATTTACACACACACACACACACACACACACACACACACACACACACACACACACACACACACACAAACACAAAAGGCTGGCACAGATTTACTAGCTATGCTGCCTTTTGGCCAGACTATAAGGTAGTTATCACTGCCACCAGCCAGCTCCTTATCAGCTACTTTAAAGCCCTTAACAAAGGGTATCCAATCTTACTGTGTAATGTTACTATAAATACAAATGGTAGTTTGACCAACAGCAAGGCCATTACGAGTGGCCCACAGTGTCACCAAATAAATATGCAAGTACTTTCAGAATTTAAACATCTCTACACAGATCAGCCACAATGAAAGGTTTTTAGATATGTTTAATAATAAATAATAAAAGAACAATACAATACTGAATATATATTTTCAGCGACATCAGAGTTCAAAATCACAGGAAATATTTAAAACAACATTGCAGGACACTCTCAAATAAATGAAGACAACCATCTCAACTATGCTTCACTATATTCCTGTATATTCCTGACTAACTCTAACAGAATTACTATACCTTAATTAACTTACTTATAGAGCAAGGTGGATGTGTGAGTGGATCTTGATGTTGTCTGGTACAAGACAGAATACAGGATGCTGTGTCTCTCTCTCAGAGACCTTTCAAATTAATATCTCAAATATTACTGCTGGGATAGCTTGCAGAATGACATAATTTCTTGTCATCTGACTCTATCTCAGGTGAAGCCCCCACTGCTGCAAGCTAGCAGTATTTAGCATCTACCTGTGAAAACACATAAGCAAAGGCTTTTCCTCAGATCTTAGGCAGATGGTGGAAGTCATAAATTAATTGCATCCTGTCACATTTCTAAAGTAGTAATTATTTCACCTTAAAGACAATAGAGACAGCTCCCTAGTATAGACAACGTGTCTGTTGCTGCACTGAAACTGAAAGCTAACATCTTTTATGGCCTAGCCATAAAGTAATTAAATTTCAGTTATTTTTGTGAAGTTTGCTAGACTAAAGTTAACCTCCTGTATTCCAGTTTCCACTGTTAAAATATATACATTTAAGTAGTTAGAATAGTGCATGTACATTTCTGTTCTATTCCAGTAGGGCATGCTGTGGTTACATTTTAAGTACAAACACTTTATAAAATATCTTTTCAACACACGTCTGTACAAACCTAGTTTGATATATACATGACATATAGTTCTAATACATTTGTAACACAAGCATCTTATATGAATCATGTTGATATTCACAAATGGCGTATAATTATTTACAAAATTCCAGATAGCTGGGCTGGCAGTATCTCTCTTTTGTGACAGTGAGAACAAAAGAAAGCTGTACAGAAAGAAGCACAGATAACTGCATAGGACAAATAGTTGAAAATTAAGTTCTAGGGGAGAAAAAAGAGCACCCTAAAGTGCCACAGCAAGTACTGTCACAAGAAAAGCATGGAATCAGAAATAGTGGCTCTAGGGAACTAAACCTCTATTGCAACATCAACAGAATGGTTTGGTGGAACAGATATATCTAGCAGAGGATACCGTTGCTATGGAACATACTCCTCATCCACATAAAACAAAATTCATCCCTGTCCATATTGAAGTGCAACTTGAATCTATGGATGGGAAACTGAAACTTTAACTCAGAACTGCCCCCCTGTATTACTAATGAACAGAGGCAGCTCCTAAATGCGTTATTCCATGTATGGATCCCCTCAAATTACTGACCATGGGATGGGTTAGGTCAATGTCTAACCAATATAGATTAATATATAGGTTAATTCAAGCATGAAAAGGGAAACTGGCTAGGCTTAAAATGGTTCACAAGGGCAGCTAGCTTAGTGCTCACCTATGAACATATTTTAAAAAAAGGCTATGAGAAATGTGATCATCAAGAGTTACTGGTAGAGAGACTGATAAAGTCATGTCTCCAAGAAAAGCTGCATTTCAGCCAGAACTGTCTCAGAGGCAAAAGCAAATGTCCAGTGCAAATGTACTGCTGAATATTCTACATATGGAAAGCTACTGAAGAACCACATAGATATACGGATAATTAGAATGCTTGTTATGATACTTAAAAATGAAATGTTGAAAAGCTGCATTTGTTAATACGTAAACGAAGATGCAGCCAGCCAGATGAAGGATTTTGTGTGAGTAATACAGAATTCCATTTTCCTTCATCTTCCTTCAAAGGCTGCACCTTTGTTTACATCTGTATGTTGCTTGGTTCTTGGTAGATTTGTGATGTCTTTATTGATATGTACTTTGAATATGTACAGTGATTTTGTTTTGATGTAAACAGTCCATAAGCCGCATAATATAGATTTAAAGTTAATATTAAGCCTTTGGTATAAAATAATGTGTGCTCCCTCATTATATATATATATATATATATATATATATATATATATATGTATATATATATATATATATATATATATATATATATATATATATATATATACACATATATATATATATATATATATATATATATAAAATATAGCAATGTGTTCATACTCTGGATTGTCCTGATAAGGAACCTCTGTGGGTGTTCCAACTGTAGGCTATGTCGGCTCAGGTACATGACAAAGGGTGCATTATATTCAAATATGGGTCTGATAAAGGCTTAATAAAGTGGCATTATGACTGCCTTGGACCTGGATGTCATGCTCTTACATATAAGGTGGGCAACATAAAATGATTTTCTTACTACCTTGGCTGTATAATAGTCACAGGCCAGACTACTTTTTTACATATGCTCCCAGATCTCTGAATACTGGGTCAACTCTTAGGGGTGTCTTATGGATGGAGTAATTAGCCTGGGTGGCCATTTTCCCCAAAGGCACTATAATACATTTCTTGGCATTGAGCTTTAGTCTGTGACTTTAGGACCAGTCATTTTTCTGTGTTAGAACCTCTTGTGTCATAGGGGATTTTATGATAGCTCTCAAAAGGCCTTTGACATTAGCCTTTATCACAGAAGTAGATGGCAAATATCAGCAGTCCCAGCATGGAGCCCTGAGGTACCTTGCTGGTGATGGGTCTCTTAATAGAGGTGGTATCACCAATCCTGACTTCTTGGGTCCTGCTTGCAATCTAGTGAGTTATGAAGGAGTTTACATCCAGTTTGGTGTGTTTGACAATTATACTTGAATGGGAAATTATACTGAATGCCTTAGCAAGGTCCAGGTAGGCGGTATGCACAGTTTTTCCCTCATTCATTGCCTTGGTGACATTCTCAAACAAGTCCACCACATTTACTAGGCATGACCTTCCCTTGACAAAGTCAAACTGGGTTGGATCCAGTGTCTAAAGGTTGCTTATGTCTTTGTTGATATCGCCATGATAATTTGTTAGACTTAGCAGACCAATAGGTCTTTAGTTTTCAGGTTCAGTTGATGGTCTGCTATTGTGAAGTGGGATAACTTTTGCAGTCCTCCATTCTTGTGGTTCTAAGCTCATTCTAAGGCTATAGTTGGAAAAGTGACTCAAGTGGTCCTGACAGGTCATGTTTCAAGCTATTTAGGAGGCATCTTGGGACACTGTCGGGACCCACTTAGGCTGTATTTTTGGCCTTAGCGAGTACAACCAGGACCTGCTCTCTGTTAATAATTGGAGAGGATTGTGCTAGTAGGTATTTCATGGGAGGTGCAGAGGAGGAGGGGTGATGAAGTTTGAACTGAATTTGTCAGCCAGCAAGTTCGCTATGTTGCTCTTCTCAGTAAAGGTGGCACCACTGACCACCAGTTTGGCTCACTGATGTATGTTGCCTTTAAGGTTTTGGACATAGTTATAGAGGGCCTTGTGATTCTCTTTAGTCTGTGAGGTCAACTTGATCTCGTAATTGGCCTTGTTGGACTTAATTAGTCCTCTTAGTTTCCTGTTTAGTTTAATTAGAGCTCCTATCATTATGGGAGTTGTTCTTCCTGACTGACTTTTTTCTTTTGTAAAATGCCCTACCAAGGTTAGGATTCCACGAGTGTGGTTTGTTTCTAGAGTTTGTTTTGGGAATACTTCTAGTAGGTACAGCCTTGGTGTTGCGAGGGGCACTGAATTTTGATAAACTATCACTTATTAGGGTGTACTTTGGGATAGTACCTAACTGTTACAGGATTTTTTTCTGGGCTCTGAGTTTATTTTTATTTTGAAGGAGACAGCTTTGTGGTCCAACCTCACCAGTGAGAATGTGACACTTGGAGGTGGGGTGGTGCAACACCTTCAATATTGTTTAGCACCAGGTCCAGTATGTCTGAACCTCTGTCAAGAATGTTTGTGCTAATAAAGTCCAGAAATCATTATGCCTGCAAGTATGAGGCAATGTATGCTTCACAGTCAATAAAGGGGGTAGTTAAAGTCTCCTGTGACTAGGATATTTGGTTTAATGGTGAGTGTCTCCAGTAGGTCTAGGTATGAGTTATGGGATTCTATGGACATAAATGGTACTATATAGCTTGCTAGGATATGGTATGGGACTTTGTCTATGTTGATTTACAGGTGGATAAATTCCAGGGTTTCATCTTGTTTAACCAAAGTAGAGTTATGCTTGTTGTTAATATAGCTTGAGAGTCATCCACCATTTATCCCTGTCTGTGCAAAGGATGGTCTAAATGTGTGGAAGGTACTGAAGCCTTGCACTGCTGGAGTACTTTCCGCAGAGTTAAATCATGTATTGATAATTGCACAGATACCTATATTCACCAGAGTGAAGATGTGGAGTTTCGGCAATAACACCTTTAGGTTTTGCTGGGTGGGTTTTATTTACTATGTTGGTAGGTTTGTCTGCCTAAAAAAGGCTCTAAGGGAGTTGAATAATGAGTCTGAATCAAGATGACTATATGAAGACAAGAAATGTATTACCTGATAAACAGTCCTATAAAAACATCTCATCGGATATTAAGAACATTACATTGAAGGAAAGACTATTATATGATAAACAGACCTATTGGAATATTGCATTGCTGGACCTTAAGAACATTATTTTGAATGCCTACATGGTATTACATGATTTACATATGAGTGGTGCTAGTGATACTAGATTATTTCTATATTCCTAATCCTGTTATACCCAATATTTATGCCCTCCAGAAAGATGATAAAGACCTCACCTGCCCACTACCCGCTCATGTGATCTGTAGTTCCAATCTGGGGTGAGCTAATATAACTTCTTTCTGTTTACATTGAAAAGACCTTGAAACTGTTGGATAAAGTTCTGTTAGTACTGGTTGATACTAAGCACTTTTCAAGCAATTACATGAATGGCATGAACAGAACACAGTATCAAGTTTTCTTTTGTAACCATGGATGTAGAATATTTATTTAGTGTTATACCTAAGAGTTATAGTGCTGATGGTGTACATTCATACATCATATCCGATACTAATTTCACAAATTTGAAGACTAGTTTGACTTGCATTTTTCTTGAATTAACTTCAGAAAATAAAGTATTTATTTTTAACAATCGTTATTTATACAAGAAACAGGAGTTGCTATGGGTACCACATGTGCTAAAAGTTACAGAAATTTAGTATTAGTTAAATGGGAAAAAGCATCATTCAACTGTCATTGATTCACTGATTTATTATCATTTTATTGCAGGCTTGTAGAAGACATTTTTTTTCATATGGGGGAGGCAAACATCGTCTTGATATTTTTATAAAAAGTTTGAATGACAGTACTGAGTTTTTAAAAATTTAAAGTAGTACGTCCTCATAAACGCATTACTTTATTTTAGATTTTTCCACATTAGCATTTTCCAAATTTTCTTTGTTTAGCCAATTGGAAATAAAGGATACACTTCCCTTTCCAGGCACAAGTGGATATTTCAGCACTGTCTCCAGTGTGAGTAACTTAACTCGTGAGAAGAGCTCATACCAGCTTGACTGTTGGTCTGTTAAAAGGTATTTCATCACACCTATGTTCCAGTGTCTCTGTGTTTACTTTTTTAAATGTGATGGGAAGTAGGAACACATGTGGATGTATCAGAACAATGTTGTACAGGAAGCCATGCAAATGAAACACTTGCTTAGAATACAGTAGTATGCATCCACATTTCACATACAGAAACAGTGTGAAAGATGGATGCACAGGGCCGCACAACAAACAACATATGTTTTGATATGATAACAAGAAATGAAATATTTTGACTTGAAATCCAGACATCATGAATATAGTGGAGGAGATACTCAAGTCGAATTTTAAGAATTAGCAGAAACTGAAAAGGCAGCTGTGTTATGTTAATATGGACTGGAAGAAGAGAGTTATGCTAGATTATTCAGGCAGTCGTCCCTGCAGAATCAGTTGCCTATGTAATTTTATTTTCGAGGGTGAAAGTTTTCGTCACACTGTAAGTGGTATAGTGCATACGTCTCATCATTCTGTTGACCGCAATACTCAAAGCAATATATATTTAGCTTCCTACAGTAACTCTTATTTGTTTTATATTGGAAAGACAAAGAGATAATTACGAGCACATTAAACAGAACACAGGCATGAGACTAAGTAAAGAATAAAGATATTCTTGCTAAATATAGGTGGGGTGATGAACACTGTTTTACCTTCTGTGCTCTACAAATCATTAAATCTAGTATAAGAGGTAATAATGTTTCAAATGATACGGAACTCATTAAACATAAGCGGATAATGTGTGCTACCACAGAACCTGTCGTAAATGGGTGATTTTGTTTAATCATTATCAGCCCTTCTTTTTCTCATTTTCTACATGGGGTTGGATTGTTGTCTCACCTGTCGCCATCTCTCTCTGTTCAATTCCATTTCTTACATTCTTTAACACTAATGCCCGACTGCTGCAGATCTTTTCTCACACAATTGATCTACCTCTTTGCTGGAAGCCTGTGTTTCCTCTTGCCTGCTTCCTGTATATCGTAAATCTTCTTCACCAGATTGTCATCTGCTTTTCTGCCCAAACAACCATAATCTGTTCTCTTTAATCTTTTCTGCAACTGGAGCTACTTTGGCTTCTGCTCTTATATTCTCATTTCTTCATCTGTTTATCAGTGTGCATCCTACTATCCATCTCAAGAACCACATGTCCATCTCTTCTAGCTTCCTCATCTGCTCTGCCTTTAACTCCCAGGTTTCTGTAACATACAGTAGTACGAGTGACAGTACTGTTTTGTACACCATACTTTTCAGCTTCTTTTGCATTCTTCTGTGTCAGTTGCCTGCACCCCCTCTGATTCTAGCTTTGACCTCTTCATTCAGACTTCCCTTCTCATCAACCACTCCTCCCAGATACGTGAAGTTGTTAACCTGTTCCACTATCTTTCCTTTTATCTCAATTCTCAGCTTCTGATTTCCCCAATTTGCTGCCAATACCACTGTCTTATCTGTGCTTAATTTCATCCCATGTGCCTTCAGTTTTGCATTCCATTCTCCTATCCTTCGCAGAAGTTTTATGTTCAGAGTATGCCTGTAATGCCACATTTACTTATTTTATTTTACATTTGTTAACTGGGTAGAGTCCGGCTGGGCAAGTAGCCCATTTTCAGTGGAGGCACAGGGAGAAAATCTCCATATATATCATCTGCATATAGCAACTTTGTTGATCTGTTCCCTCTGATCTGTTTGATAATGTAATCCTTCACCAGTATGAACAGCAGTGGGCACAGAGATGAACCCTGATGCACACCCACTCCCTCCGGGAATCCCTCTGTGAGACTGAACACTGTTTATACTGGAGTCATTGGGTCCTTGTACATAGCTTGCACTAACTCTGCCAGTGTTTCTGAGACTTCAAACCACCACAGGACTGCCCAAATCAGCTTTCTTGGGCCCTTGTCATATGCTTTCTTCAAGTGTAGGAATGTCCAATTTGATTCTTTCCTCATATCTAGCTTCTTCTCAACTATCTGTCTCACTGCAAACACTGGGTCAGTTCTGCTGCATCCTGATCTGAATCTGAACTGCTTCTCTCCCATCTTACTTTCTACTACTCTGCTTATCCGTTTGTCAACTACCCTCTCCAGAACTTTCATGCAATGTGACAGGAGTTTGATACCTCTGTACTGCCCATATTTGTGGATGTCCCCTTTGTACTTGTACACTGGCACAAGTATGCTTACTCTCCAGTTATCTGGGATACACCTTTCTTTCCACACTGCTATGAGTACCCCAGGAGCCATTTCTCCCCTATCTTACTCAGAATCTCTGTGATATCTGCTGTGACCTCATCTGAGCCTGCTGCTTTTCCTGACTTAATTTTCCTGGCAGCTAATGGAAATATTCCCTCCATCTGAACTATTATGTCCTGTGCTGACATCCCTTATGAAGGGTGTCTGACTATTTTTTTTTAACTTTGTGTCTTGATAAAACATCTTTGTACCACCTACTGAATCATTTTCCAGAAGCAGGTAGAATACCTCCAATGCCCTGTTCTTTGTTATTGCAACTCCTTTCTTAGCCTCTTTGTTACCCAACCTGCACTTCTTCCTAGTGTGGTCTATCTTTTCTATCTCCAACTTTTTCTTGTATTCCTTCTTTCTTTTGATGACTTTCTGGACTTCTGCATTCCACCAGTTTTCCTTATGTACTTTATTTCTATACCTGGCTCAGCTACATGTCTTTTCTGTAGTCCTCACACAAACTGTTTTGAGGTGCTGCCATTCTTCTTCAACTCCACCTGTTTCCTCCTTTTCTTGTGTTCGACCCCTGAGTAACTTCTTGAACTGTTATGCTTTCTCTCCAATTAACTTCCAGCTAATTTTGGCAACCAGTGGTTTATGCTGTGGGTTGACTGTTTCACTGGGGATGACTTCTCAATCACTGATTCTATCCTTACCAAGAATAAGTCTACCTGAGTCGCATGTTGGTCACTCTTGCATGTGATCCTGTGACTGTCTCTCTTTCTGAATCATCTGTTGACTACTATCAAGCCATTTGCTAAGAGAAGTCTAGAATGGCCTCTCCTTCTTTATTGCTGTCGCCCCACCCATGTGGACCCAAGCAGTCCTCATATGCTGTGCATTCAGGTGATCCATTATCGATACCAATTCCCGTTGTCCTACTTTATCTAGTAGGTCCTGCAACTGATATCTGAATGTAGTCTTCTGTTCTCTATCACAATCCTGCTGTGGGGCATTGGCTGAGATTATGAATACTGTCCTATCATTAGACTGGAGTTTGACTGCCATGAGTCTGTCACTAATTTTGATGACATCCCTCCCTGCTTTCTGTAGTCTCACCACAATACCCACACCATTTCTAGCTTGTCCTCGTCCTCCTCCTGAGTAGTACATTCTGGATCCCAAGCCAAGTGGCTTTGCTGCACTGCCCTTCCATCTTGTCTCTTAGATATACATAAGATGTCCAGCCTTCTCCATATCATCATGTCATTCACTTCCAAGCTCCATCCTGTCAGTGAACATACATTGAGTGTAGCAATTCTTAGTTTATGTTTGGCAGGTTGATTAGTTTCATGTCTGGCTTTCACTCAACAGAGCTATCCCAGGTAACCCGGGCTGGGCAACTGGGCATTGGCCAGCCAGTAGCTTATTGATTAAGGGCTGCTGGGCTTTATGGCAGAAAGGAAAACACCCTCACAGGTACGGCAAGTGCAGAGGCCCCATAAACGTCAAATCCAATATAATTAAGTATAATAATATGGCATTCCATCCTGAATTGCAAGGAGAAAAAGTGGATAATTAAATTGGGAGGCTTTCCCCCCAGACTAAATGAGCATTTATAATTAACCAGTGGGGATGCATTTACTCTAATTAAGTAGTACATACAGCTGTGGGTATATGCAGCTATGTGAATTGGCTCTGTGCACACACTGAGGAAGGCTGACAAAGCCAAAACCAGCTTGGTCTTTTGGGGTTTGGGTTTTTTTATCTACCCTACCCTTTATGTGTTGTTGTTTTATTTTTATTTTTGTGCTTTTGAGCCTATGAGCAAATAAATAGTTGATTTTTCACACTGTTGTGCTGGCCCTCTTTTTTGAATTGGACTTTATGACAGGAACACACACACACACACACACACACACACACACACACACACACACACACACACACACACACACACACACACACTGGCCAATAACGGCACATGCACCCCGTCTACTGATGGCACAGATCCCTTGTATAGGTCAGATTAGGCCTGGTCCTCAACCCACTTATCACTGGCAAATACCCATGCCCATTTTTGGCTCTAGTAAACATGACCAAATCTCCCAGAGCCATACTTTACACCAGTGAGTGGCGAGCCCTGCAGTGGTGTGCAGTCTGTGCTTTGTGTTCTCCTATCTTGAGGATAGTGCACACCACAGCAGATAGGCAAAGAGGGTGGTCTTTAAAACTCTCCCCTGTAGGCACCACATAGAGTCTGTGCTGCTGCTGCCCACAGCTACATTCATTGATGAGTCTGAGATGGAAACACTCAGCATGTTTTTTCACTGTGGAAGAAACCCCACAGAGACACAGGGAGAGCATGCACACTCCAAGTGGGCATTTGCAGGAGGCCAGGATCGAACCTTGTACCTTGTGCATGGGGGGGCAAAGACTTTAATCATTATGCCAACTGGTCTATTTTTTTTGATAACATTCAAGCAGACCATGTTCTTTGAATTTTATTGTGGGAAGCACCCTCTCTTCAAAAAAAAGTGATGCCTCCCAGTGATTGGTAATAGAACCACTTCTCTTTGGTATTTGTTCTCTGATGTCAATGCTGAAATCAAGGGCCTGTGGCTGGCCAAGTATGCAGATGACTTTAAACATGGAACTGTCCTTAACCCTTCAACCGACTTTCAGGTTCTTAAGGAGGGAGTAACATGTACCAGTAAGTCATGTTTAGACAATAGCAAAAAATGAAATGCTAAAAAATGCATCATTAGCTCCTTAGGTAAAACTGGGCACCCATGCACTTACCACACAGGTGATACCTCTTTGAAGGTTGAGTCAGCCATTAGGGATTTGGGCACTTTCATTGTCAATTAACTATATTTTGATTATCATGTATACACTGTTTTTAGGAAATTATTTTCCCTCTCCAAACTAACCACAATGGGCATTTCTTTCAAATCTAAGGAAGTTATCATCCCTCTCAAGTCCTGCTGCATCAGACACAGAGTATAATGGCACCATTGGCATACACTTGTTGAAACATATGTCCCAGTTGAGGGACTTCAGCATTTTCTCAATTAATAAAACTGTTTCTCTCTTTCTCACTATCTGCCTTTTCTATTTCCTACAGACTTTTGAAAGATTACCTCTTTCTAGCCTTTAAAGCCTCAAAGGATCCTTTCTTATTTGACCTCCTGTGCATCCGAAAAACTAATGACACCCTCAATGCCGTCTCAAGAGACCTTAATCTCCACTGAAACATCAATAAAATTTGCTGGCAAAATATATATCTATATAACTATATATCTGTACATCTATATCTATGTATATATCTACATATCTATCTATCTATCTATATATATATATATATATATATATCTATCTATATATATATATATATATATATATATATATATATATATGTATATGGATTCACTTTATAATTTTGAAGTACTGAAATATTGAATTTCAGTATTTCGAAACTATAAAGTCGAATTTTCAGAATTCCGAAACATAAAAACCGCGAAAGTCAAAATCCCGAACGTACGCACACCATACATCACACAACACATACACCATCCTACGCACACTACAACAAACAAAAACAACACAAACAAACACAAAAACACAAGCAAACCTACACTACAAATAAGCAGGTGGGCTGTACCCCCACACCACTGCTACTTATATATACTAACTCCGAGATTGCACCAAACAGAAAAAGACAGCAAACTTACCACTACACACTCTACAGTCCCCTCGCACACACACACACACACACACACACACACACACACACACACACATCACAAATATACAAGCACCACCACTTTCAACACTTACACTCACACATCTACCCAAAACCCTTACAAAATAGTCACTTACCTGAAATTCCAGCCAAATCCACACACTAAACTGTACAACAGGCACAAACTACATCCCACTTCGAACTGGAACACCATAACTGTGAATTTGACATTTCTAGATTCACGGTTATGCACGTTCACTATTTTGCAAATTCGACTCCATGGTCTCGAAATACTGAAATTCGATATTTCAGTATTTCCAGATTATAAAGTGAAACTGTGTGTGTGTGTGTGTGTGTGTGTGTGTGTGTGTGTGTGTGTATATATATATATATATATATATATATATATATATATATATATATATATACACACACACACACACATGCATATACACACATACACATATAAATATATATATATATATATATATATATATATATATATCACACACATACATATCTATCTAGCTATATTTATATTACATTATCAGTTTTCAGAAACTTGAAATGCATATGGTCAAGGTCATATGATTGAGTTTCCTAAAACTAGACCGTACTGCACCCCTCACTATACCATGATTTAAAAGGAAGTGCTTCAATGAGGAATTTACCCTTTTCCCTACTGTAATGCAATCTCTGAGTTGGTATATACAATTTGCAGGGGGGTGTGTAATTTCGAGTTTTCTGAAACTTGATCATATGGTCTCGACCATATGAATTTTAAGTTTCACAAAACTCAATGATATGATATAAATCCATATATATATATATATATATATATATATATATATATATATATATATATATATATATATAAAATATTGGTTCACTTTATAATTTCGAAATACTGAAATACCGAATTTCAGTATTTCAAAATCATAAAGTCGAAAACTGAAAATCGCGAAAGTGCATAATCGTGAATTTGAATATCTCGAATTCACGGTTATGGCTTTTGGTACATGGCGTGCAGTGTTGGGAGTGTATCGTATATGGATGTAGGTGCAATTGAAGGTAAGTGAGTGTTTTGTAAGGGTTATGTGTGGGAGTTTGAGTGTGTCTGAATGTGTGGATGTATGTATATGTGTGATTTTTGTGTGTGTTTGCGAGGGACTGTGAAATGTGTGGGTGTGTGTTTCCTTTTTGTGTCTGTTTGTGCAATCTCGGAGTTAGTACATATAGGTAGGAGGGGTGTGGGGGACACAGCCCCCCTGCTTACATGTAGTGTAGGTTTGTTTGTTTGTGTTTTTGTGTTTGTATGTGTTTTGTTTGTTGTAGTGTGGGTTGGACAATGTATGTGTTGTGTGGTGTATGGTTTGTATGTGTTCGCGATTGTGTGCTGTCAGGATTATGGACGTTCGACTTTATTATTTCAAAATACTGAAATTCGGTATTTCAGTATTTCGAAATTATAAAGTGAATCCAGTGGTGCAGCGGTTAACGTTGTCGCCTCACAGCAAGAGGTTCTCCGGTTCGATTCTCGGCTAGGGTGCCTTCTGTGTGGAGTTTGCATGTTCTCCCTGTGTTCGCGTGGGTTTCCTCCGAGTACTCCGGTTTCCTCCCACATTCCAAAGACATGCAATTGGAGCATTTCTCCCCGGGCCTCCGCTGAAAACAGGCTCTGTGGAACCTAGTCGGACTTTCCCGGTCAACAAATGATAAATAAATATATATATATATATATATATATATATATATATATATATATATATATATATATATATATATACAGATATATACTATATATATGGAATAGGCTTCCTTTGGATAAACAGCAAAGCAACTCCCAACCCTCTTTAAGCATAACCTGGATGAATAGATGGGCAGTTGTAAATACACTCTGGGTCTGGCCCCCTAAAATTAAGTATACATTAGTTATGTAAATAGGTATCTATAATTTGGGGTCCTGTGGCTGGGCTACTAATCGTCCTCAGGATCAACAGCCTAGTATTGGCCTATGAATCTATGAACCTATGAACATTGCCATTCTAAATTTTAATATATCTATCAGAAACAGGACAATACTGACCTCTGACAAACCCAACAATTACCCAATTTGGATAGCAAACTAATTTCCTAATGATCATTGTCATTCACCAACTTAATACCCCCTCCTCCAATGCAGGGTTCACCTTTCTCCACTGTGTTCTCTTCATCAACCTTTTGTGTGCAATAAAGTGGAACGGATTGCTAATATTCAAGCAGACCATGTTCCTTGAATTCACTATGTCCACCTGTTCTGTAACCACATCAGAACTTTTTTTTAAATAACTCCTTAATTTTTTATACTAAAGCAAATATATTCACAGCATAGCATTACTCTAAGTTATCATTTCAGTACTAAAGTCAAACTCAGTGGAAATATTTCCACAAGGTCTGCACAGATTAAAATATATGTCTATGTTTTCTGGGTATTCTGACATCAGTGATGCTGTGAAAATAAACCCTTTTGCGCGCACAAAACAACTACATCTGCCGTGTCTGTGCTAGTAGATTATGATCAGAGTTTTTGTGCTTAGTACAATGACTTTCTATGACAAAGGCATACAAATGTATTCTGTACTTGTGACTTTTCTTTAGAGTTGTAGTAGTTTCTGTAGGCTACTTAACAGTGTCCTTGAAGCTGGGGGGTGCATTTCAGCTCTTTTGAGGTACCTTTCAAATCTGAAACCATCTAGAAATGTTCTACTGTAATACACTGGCTCAGTGCCTATCAGAAAGCTGCATAAAAGTATTTCCAAGTCCATAAATAGTTTGGTATTGCTACATACAGCAGGTAAAATTTATGATGTTAACATTATACTTAGCAGATTTTAGGTAGCTTTCAGATCTGGAATAAATAGTAGTGTTCCCCATATAAGAAACTGTCTCACAAAAAATCACTTGGGTGACAGTTCCTGAAGAGCTGAGCCATTAATGTTGCTTTATTTGGCAAATAAGATGCTGTTGCTGAAAGAATATACCACCTATCAATAAAACACTTATAACGCACAGTTTCCTTGTAACTGTAAAACATACGGCCAGACAAAAGGCTGAAACCAACAAATTCAATGTATAACATCTGTATGGTTTCAGACTCTGCAGAATCACTGAATCACTCCAAGAAATCATACAATTTTCCCTCTAATATCAGTGGCATGAGTCACACAGGACCCATTAGAGGGGGGGGGGGTTATTTCAGATGTAATGTATTTGTAGAAAACAAATAAATAGTGAAATAATTTCTGGATTCTTAATCAATGCCAGTAATGACTGCCTGTAAAACTGCCTTGAAATACTGAACATATTTCTGCTGGATATCAAGTTATACAGCATGGATTCTGAACTGAGCAGTGTTATCCACACAGGAACCATGCCGTGTCAACTGTAAAACAGCCATAAGAATTAGAGGGGAAAATAACAAGAGTTTAAATTTCACTGGAGCGACTCATGTGGTACATTATTTCAAGAAGTCATGCAGCCATTAAATTATTCTGTCAGCCTAGAAAATAAAATATTTAAAAAGCAGGCCTGAAGTGATGACTCACTGCATTTCATTTAAAATTGGAGACATGTTTTGTAGGAATGAGCAGAATGTTGTGCAGTGGCTTATTACCGACTCTACTGCCATCTGTTGGTATACGACAAATGAATACAGAAAGACCGCTTACAAAAAATATCTCGGTCATCTTGCAATGCTTGTTGCTTTGCAAATGCCATATCAAGAGAAATCTGTCTATCCAAATGTTTAACGATGCTTTACAGTTGTAATATTGTGGGTTATGAATGCAGCTTTTGTGATACACTTTGTTTGTGGGTGTTCAGCTTCAAGACATGCAGTATAGAACAGGGTGTTTACCTGTAGCCTCACACAGGCAGCAAATTAATGCCAGCCTTGCAACATATTTTTCTTCCTGGTAACCAAACAGGCCACATAAAGGACAGAGTCACTAAGGAATGCATACCTGTGCTATCATGCACTGATGCGCATTATTATGAATCTTTTTAAAACAATCAAAAGGTCGCTAACAAAACACACAGATACGCAAGTGCCTAAGACCTGCAGTATGAAGGAAGTAATGTGCAGCTAATGATACAACAGGCCACATTGTTATCAGAGGTTTCAGTCAAGAGGCTAAGAACCCGAAGTGCACAGCTTGAATGAGTTACACCATCAACTCGTCTTTGCTGTACAAGTAGAATTCACTTTGGTGCTGCAGATATTTGTTTTATTCATAACACCTTTTCTAACACTGGACATTTGTAAACCATCCCGAAGAATACAAAGAGCTTATATGTTCTGTTCTGTAATTAAAGGTACATTTATAGATTCTTAGAAAGTAAATACAACAGCTTTTAACACAAGACAATTAATATGTAGCTAGGTATGACAACTATGGAATTTAAAAGTATCATGTAAATACAGCAACAATGCTTTGGATGTAATCAAGTTTAGAATCTACACATCTTGAATTTCAAACAGTGTTTCTTTAATTTCAATTATAGAAAGAAGAGCTATGTCATTCACCAGTGTCAGGATATGCAGTATGAAGGACACTATGAGCAGCTAAGTGATACAATGTACTTTGAATAGGACTGTGCCTGCAGTCCAAAAGGAGTCTAACTTCTGTCTTATTAAACCTAACCCATGTCAAGACATAAATCCAAACAGCCCACTGACTAAGCATAAAAGCCCATAACATGACATAAATCCAACTAGCACACTGCAACCAAATATATTTTTTACCAAAAACAGTGACTGCTCATAGTGAGTTATAATTCTGTGCTGAAGATGACATTTTGCATTTCAGAGTAAAACAAGGGAAATTTATGTAAAAGTGTGCTTTCATACAGATATATTTTTTAAATACATCCTGCTGGATACAAGTGTTCTTTTTCAGGGGTAACCCAAGACCGCTCTCTCGGAAACTGACTTGCTCAGAGTCCATCAGCAGGCAAACAGAAGCTGAAAAATCAAACCCTGCACCCTTTGTTACATGAAGCATCTTGTTAACAGCTCAGCGCTTTAACCCTCTGCACTAACAGCCAGAATTGACATGGCCGCAGTCTGGTTTCACTCAACAATGCAAAAACTTAACATGCTCAGAATTGCCATGACTTTTAAAAACAACTTTAACTGTGTTATGAGAACTGAAATCTCAATTCATTTTATAAAATTACTTTTACTGATTCTTGTCTATGTAAACACACACACAAAGTATGTCTGTAATTTGCAAAAGTACTTTTTGTCAAACCAGTGAATAATGCAAATGACTTTGATATTATTTTCATACAAACATTTGATTTTTTTTTGTGCAAAACATTATTCTAGCTTTGTGATCTGCAATACATGTTTTGTTTCAATGTGTTTCTTTGGATATTCAGACTAAAATGTTCAGAGTACAAAAGGTATAAGATGAACATGTGCTGGTTTAGTTGGATTTCCAGTTATGTACCTTTAAATGCAAATCAGGCTCCCATATGATACGTGACAGCATCATATTGGCATAATCCTGCTTCTTCCCATTTTGTACATGGCTGGGGTGTTACATCAACAGTGATCAGCACTTTCAGCCAATGGTCACACTGCCAGGTATCTACAACATAATTTATTTGTCCATTTGCTGAACATGAAAACATCAATTCCTTATTTCATGCAGTACCAGTAGGCTGTTTGCTGTCTTTGGACCAGCACTTTAATTTCCACTGATTTCCACTATAGCTAGTTACTATGTGCAGTATTTGCTTTTGGCAGAGAAAAAACGCTGACTGTAATTCTCAGAATCCATCCACACAAACACACACACACACACACACACACACACACACACACACACACACACACACACACACACACACACACACACACACACACACACACACACACACACACACACACACACACACACACACACACACACACACACACACACACAGTCATCATTGCTGAATGACAGAAAAGACATTTCTCAGAAATATAGCTACAATGTTTTAATATTTTTTTTTAGGAATGAACAGAAACTTGATAAGCATTTGGGTTTGTAATGAGATACTGAAGACAGCAGACTCATAAGCCCCCCATGATTGCAGATTAAAATACCACAAAACATTAAAACATAATGTTTTGTATGAAGCTTTGACCTGCTAGACCCTCCTGTGTCAGCTGTTCCCCTACACCCCTCAATTCTACAGATATTCAGATAAACTTCTAGCAAAGTAGCTATCAAAGATGGGGTGCATATTTTCAAATACATTATCATTCTTTAAGGCAATTCCAGACTGAAGACTTTGGATGACAATGTGACCTGCTGGTAAGTGTGCTTTAAATCTATATTAAAGTTTTAGTATTCACCCATTGGATGTATGGGGTTCATAGAGGTTTTAATCTAAAAACTTTTTCAAAATATTTTTTCGTGTGTTGCATACCTTGTAATTAGGGAAATTCAAAGCTTTTAAACCAGGTTACTCAACGTGTTAAAAATATATACACTGATTACATCTTTCATCTGCAATGATTTGGGTATAGCACTATGATTTTGCCTCTCATATTTAGCCTTGTTCCTCCCAAAATTATGATGTTCCTCATAAAGTTATACAAGAATTCATTACCACTAACTATATAGGGTATAGTATATAAAGAGCATGCACTGTGAAAAGAAATAGAAAAATGTCCCTGTTTCTCATATTCTGCTATGACTTTTAAAGATCAGTGCTATGATTTTTAATGCTCAGGTGTTAAGAGGAATGACCATGATGTACCTTCTTGTGCTTTAACAGCTCTGTAGTTCTGCACTCTACGTGAATATTTCAAATTGATTACCAAGCTGGAAGGTAATAAGTATTTATTTTTTCTGAACATACATTTCTTTTTTATACTATTTAACTTCTCTAACAATTAACTTATAAAAGACACATATTATTTGATCGGTTCATTTTTAAAAGTGATAATCTGAGTATATTACTAAATTTTTGTATTGGGTTAAAGAAAACAACATAAACGGACACAAATGTATTTTTTTTAATGAAAATAAGTTATTCTTGTTTGTGCAGTTCACATATTTATTATGTTCAGTGAGAAGAAATGGCATGTGAATTAAAAGCCGCAATCATGTTCCCCATGTACACAGCTACTTACCTTTCTAGCCATTTCCACTGAAGAAACCTGTCAAAATACATGCTGTCTTGGTAGTCTCGGAAAGGTTCTTTCCTCAGATATTCATGGACAGATCTGTCTCAGATAAATGAAATTATGTATTTTAAAATCCAGAAATAGGAGCCCAAGGATGCATAACAGTTTTTACTTCTAAGTTTTAATACTTCTGGCTCACAGACAAAGCACATGCAGAAAATAAAATCAAGGAGTCATTCATCTCCTGAATATTATGTTTTAAAACATCATACATGTCCATAATTATAGTTTTAGACAAATTAATAATGTCTAATTATTCTGTCTAAGCTCAATACAAAATTAGATGTTTACATAATTGCTACAATAATGAAAACCCCATGATTAGCGGAGGTACAGTAGTTTATCATAAAAGACATTGGGCCACATTCCAAAAGAGATGCTCTCAGTGTAAGTTTGCCATAATTCCAAAAGACTTAGTCTAAGTGCAAGTGAGTTACTTCCGTTTAAGGCTACAAGCAGGCTTACTATGGGGACCAGATTCCAAAACATCTTTTCTCTGCCAGCTCTCAGTATAAGTGGTCACCTACACTGAGAGCAAGTCTTTTGGAATCACGGTCAATTGTGTTTTGCATTGCAGGTAATTTCACACTGCCAGATGGATATGCACATGAGATTCTGCATGAGTAAATATTTACAATGATTTTCTCTTGTACATTTCCAGAATATGCTGACATGTCAAGGTCTTCAAATTATCATACCTTAACACAAATACCTTAATGCATTTCTCAGTTTCTTGAGATGAGTGATCATGCAAACAGGTTAATTTATTCATCTGAGAAGTAAAAATCCAGCAGCCTTCAATAGATACTGGCTTTATGATAAAAAAAAATTCAATCACTAATCACCTCTAGGTAGTTTTGCTGATTGACCTAAAGTTATCTCTGCAAACCTCAATAGCCAATCCTTAAGAGTTTCTTAATGGCTAAGATGTTTGCCTTACAAACACAAGGTGCAGGGTTTGAGTCTCACAAGGAATAATTGGCTAAGCTTAAAATGGCTCGCAAGGGCAGTTAGCTTAGTACTAAACTATGAACCTATGAACTATGAACCTATAAAAGTCTGCATTTCGACTTATGTACTGTCTTGGTGAACTCAAAATATCTGACCAAGTTAACAGGAAATCAGTCACTTACACCTAACTCCATATTTGAACTGTCGGTACATTTCTTAACAGAAAAATATTCTTCAGATGAACATAATAACTTCACTTCCCATGGTGTAACAGCAGTACAGATGTTAGCAAATAGTCACTATCAGTAGCACAGGGCATGAACACAAAAGAACCATCCTCCATTTCCATTGACTTGCCAGCCATCACTCTATTTTTTCATCTATCTACCTGGCTATTAAATACATGCATATTTTGACAAAGACAAAATGTGTGTTTACTGCTGTTCCCATGATATAACTGTAATGAGTAATGGTACAATTATCTAAGTAGGGCAGCATAGCTTCCATTTACCTCATGATATACACTGCCACAAAATGTCAACATTTGACTGGCCTTCATTCCAGCTTTCAGTACAGCTAGTCAGTTTAAAGCTTTCATCTTACATTGATGAATTTTAAAATGAAAATGTTTGTGTTTCCTAAGGCATGTACAAGCCAAGCTGATGACCACTGACTCCAGCCACCAAAGAACTCGAGTACCTCATAACTTATTGGTTAATGTTTTAGTTGAAAGTTTGAGAAAAGTACAAGGAAAAACAAACAGTAAGGGGTAACCAGGTATGTTGCTGGTCAGTCCTTGTAATGCAGATATAAACATCAATCACTGTGCATCCAGAAACATTATTAAATTACAAAGAAGAAGAGTCACTAATGACATTAAAGAGACCTGGGAAATAAGCTGAGACAGACCTACCATAGCAGAGTCTTAATGTTACACAGCACTCTGCCCTTATCAAAGCAAAGCTTCTTGGATTCCAGCATGCAATATTTATAGTTTTCCAAGCTACTAGGAAAAGTAATGACCCAACATCGTAGTAAACCATTTTTAATACTTTTCAATATACTAATATTCTCAATTATAAAATAATACACAAGGTAAGAATTTTAATGGAAACATATATTCTTCTTACACAATGATGTCCAATTCAAATCAATGTGATCTGGGTCCTGCACATTTGTATACATCATTGCATTACAAGAAACTGATTTTACAATTACTATAATAAAAACCCTACAAAATACAATGTATTTAAGAACTTACTGAAAGGAAATTATGAAAGACTGACAGATTGTTTGCCTTTTCGGCTTTTCCAGGTTAGGGGTCGCCACAGTGGAACTCCGGTCCGCTAATGATTGGCAGTAGATTTTTATGGTGCCGAGTTGCCAGCCCGATGCCCAACCTTCAGCGAAGGCATGCTCATTCACGCATGTCTTTTGAAGGCCACTCAACCACGGGGAGGACATGCAGACTCCACACAGAAGGCACTCCAGCCGAGAATTGAACAGGAGAACCTCTTGCTGTGAGGCAACAATGCTACCGCTGTACCACCGTGGCTTTATGAAAGACAGATGACTCCATTAAATTAACGTGTGGCACAATATAATTCCTTAGATCATTAATTCACACTTATATTTTGACAGACAGCAATATATATATATATATATATATATATATATATATATATATATATGTGTGTGTGTGTGTGTAAGCAATGTCTTTTGACTTCTACCATTAGGGGTCATCACAGCAGATCACCGGTCCGCAGATTGATTGGCAGTGGAGTTTTTACAGTGTGAGGCAACAACACCAACTACTGCACCACCGCAGCCAACATGTGTGTGTGTGTGTGTGTGTGTGTGTGTGTGTGTGTGTGTGTGTGTGTGTGTGTGTCTGTGTGTGTGTGTGTGTGTGTGTGTGTGTGTGTGTGTGTGTGTGTGTGTGTGTGTGTGTGTGTGTGTGTGTGTGTGAAAAATAAGTTACATCTAAGAAACGTTTCATCTAATCAGGAAAAAAAGCTAAAAATTTAACCTATAATTCATTTGCTCTAAAACACATACAATCAAATCACATTCTGTTTAAAAATTCATATACAGCAAATACTTTTCCATAACTTTTTTTTTTTTTTTTTTAGGTGGGAAAGCCCCTCTGCACCCCACTCAACCATTCAACCACAGAGAAAAGAGAAACACCACATACAGTGAATTAGTGCTGATACACAAACACAAACTTGTGTGTGGGCATTATCAAGGAAGAAATGGTGCAGTAATCTACAAGTAATTTGCCTTATAATTCCTCTGTTTTAATACCCTAAACCTCTTCAGCATTAATTAGCTATGGCTTACTACACTTTTCAATCAGCAGCTGCACACTTTTTCTGCAGTTAAGTTAGTGCTTATTATTAAATTTTAATACTTTTAGTTTGCTACATGTAATTCACTTTAAGGAGCATCAGATTAATTGTGTGTTAACTACAGACAGCTCTTTCATTTGAAGTGTATTGCTAGCATTTCCTGAAACATGAAGTTGGGGTTAAACGTTTTTAAAGCCAACTATTACTGTAGCTTTCTTCTTCTTTTGGCTTTTCCCAGTTAGGGGTCGCCACAGCAGAACTCCGGTCCGTTAATGATTGACAGTAGATTTTTATGGTGCCGAGGTGCCAGCCCGACACCCAACCTTCAACGAAGGTACGCCCATTCAGCTTGTCTTTTGAACGCCACTCAAACATGGGGAGGACATGCAGACTCCACACAGAAGGCGCTCCAGCTGAGAATCGAACGGGAGAACCTCTTGCTGTGAGGCGACAACGCTACCACTGCACCATTGCGGCTCATTGTAACAAAAATAAACTATGATCAATTCTGTAGTGCAGAAGTCATTTACTTGCAAAATAATTTAGCTCATCAGTTTGCTAGACTGTAGAACTGCTTAGCTAAAGATTTTTTTTGCTCTAATGCTGTTTGTATTGTTTTTGTACTTGCATTGTTTGCTATAGTGCTGTTTCTACTGCTATCTTTATTTTTTTTTCAAGCATTTCTCTTTATTATCTCATCACAGTGTATTCCCACACTTTCTACCTTGTCTGATATGGTCTCTTCCTGTATTTCTTAATTTTAGGTTCTGTAGGTTATTGCTAAACAGGCTACAAATAATACAGCTTCGATTACCATTTCAGCTCCCAGACAAGTAATGTTATGAAACCTTACAGAACGTCTATCAGCTGAAATACGTCATGCAATGTGGAAAGATTTACCTATCCATTTTTTTTTTTGCGTGTGTTCTCTTAGTTTTGCATTCTTAAAAAGGAACTCTCAGATGGAGACGTGAGAACTACACCATGACTAGCATGAAGGCTGAGTACAAGGGAACACCTAACCAGAAGGTCCAGCTCTAAGTCTCTACACAGGGAAGGCTGCTTGGAAAGAAAACATTGTTGTCCTAAAGGGGCTACAACAAAAATATTGTCATGGGAATTTCTAGTGCAGAAGGCAGGCAGGTAGCTCAAAGATGAGAAGACTGGACCACAGCCTGGAACAGTAATCCAATTCCTACCATTAGTAATAAGAGAAGAGTGGCATCAATCTTGCCCTCTCTCATTGTACATGAACATTGATAGGTCTCACCAATACTTGCTTCCCTTTGAGCAGCATCACCTCAGGATGAGTCACCATTTCTGCCCCCACTTTGTGTTTCTAGAAGGATCAAGGACAGGAAGACATGAACAAGGATGACGACCCATAACAAACTGAAGAATCAGATTGAAGAGAGACCATCATACAGAGGAAGAGTGCACACCCCTATCTAGCCCTGGATCATAGCTCCCAACCTCTTGGCACAAGAAATTTGGGCAAAGCCTAAAATAATGTTGGGACAAATGCACAAAAGCAGGAACAGGTTTTAAATATTACTCTTATAAACTTAGAAATGTGTTAGAATAAAAGATGCTGTGTTAGCGTGCATTTTCTGAATGAAATGAAGTCTGAAATTCAAATGTATGTTATTACTTAAGGATTTCAGTCCTAAGCCAGAAAACCACAAATTTTATGATTAAATCATCAATAACATGAGGGAAAAATCTGGACATTTGACAGGTATACCCTACATACCAAGATCACCCAAGTGAGGTGGAGTCAGTGAAAATAAACATACCCTTGGAAGAATTTTTCTTGACACTACAGCAAATGGGCACAAATGAGGAATAGAAAGCTCATGATCTAAAAAGCAGTATAGATTTT
The DNA here is from genome assembly GCF_019279795.1 of Protopterus annectens. Lineage (NCBI taxonomy): Eukaryota > Metazoa > Chordata > Ceratodontiformes > Protopteridae > Protopterus > Protopterus annectens. The sequence continues at coordinate 357,802,990 of NC_056748.1, forward strand.
CTATGATGGGACAGAGAACGACTATGTTCTTAGCAACAGGACTAGCCATACAGCTGGACCTGGGTATCCATCCTACCTGCCACCAGAAACTAAGAGCAGGACCTTCTGTGGGCACCAAATAGTCATAAGACCCAGACACAGGTCTGGAGAACAACCCACACACCTGCAGGAAAACATCCTAGGAGATAAGGGGTATGATCTATCAATATGGTAGAAAACTCCCAATTGAAATACAAGCATGAGGTTACCAGAAGCTCTTAACTCCACCAACAAGGCTCAGATGAAGCTAACAAGACTTGACAGTAAAAAAACAAAATGCATGGAGACAGAGGAGACAAATTATCCATCAAAAGCTGCAGAGGAACATCTCTAACCAGGTTTAGAAGGAGGATCATGGAAAGATGTAAGAGCAAGAACAATCCATCCCTCTATTCCCAGAAGCTGAGCCAAGGACAATAACACTACATTAATGTAGAAAATCAAAGAATGGAATCACATGTAACAGGAACAGCTAAGAAGGGAAGTGGCACCCTCAAATGTTCCCATTACCGCAGTAAGAAGAAAGAAGGTCACAACACCTGAGAAATAGATAGTGTGTTCTTTATGTACCTTACCCAGAGAATTTCAGCCTGAAATCACCACAAGGGCTCCTCCACAACTTTGATCAACATACTGCTGAATTTCATCCAAGAGTATCATATATGCTACAGAATTAGTCCAGGAAACTGAGGATCTGATAAGGGAAGAAGGCTCCCCTGCACTGTTATAGAGTTGTTTACAGAATGTTTCACTACAAAGGCTTTTGAAGGCTTTGCATTTTCCAGGTTGCGCCTTGTTTGTTCATTTTAGAATTGAAACGTACAGCTATCTATGCTATTTTTTTTTTGTTTTTTGTTTTTTTATTTATTTACTTTCTGGTGGTGCAGATGGAGATGTAATTCAATACTTTTTTGGCATATTGTTTTAAATTATTATACATCAAGATCTAGTTTAGATGCCAAAATAACTGCCAGTTAAAGGATTTCACTGAGAATAAAAGAGGGATTCATTAAAACTGTAAGATTTACAGCACTGTAAGTATTTGTGAGTGGAACGTATGTGAACTTCATTTTGATCAGTGACTAAAAGTAAGCGTGACAGCATACATGTAGGTGAGAAATTCTCAGTGCGAGTTAACAGGATCCCCTCTAGGGTAATATTTTTGTCTAAGGATTTGCAAGTTATTCCCTTGAGAGAGGCTGAAGAACTGTTCTGGGTGTGTGAGAAATCATTATGTGATGTGTTTGCCAGTCTGTATTAAAACCACCAGTATTTCAGTGGAAATGTTTGGAATTACCCACTCAAGCATGTGCTCATGTGTTTCTGTTTCTTTTGTTATTTCTGGTAGAACGTTATATACATCACAAGGACTTCCTTGGCACAGTCTCGTATCATGGTAGACGAGAATGGTACTGAGGAAGGGAGTGTTAGGATCTGCTTATGGTGCAGCATGCAGGAGGGCTACTTTGATTAAAATATTAACATCTCCAGCACTACCATGGAAGTGGTCATAACAGAAGATCCAATCATTTCTGGGGTAATTTCTGTGCATGATATGTGGGTTTTAGCAAGGTTTTTAACATGGGAAATGTATCAAGGTTGTACTGCATATTTCATGTGTGAAGCTTGGGAGTTTGTTACAAAATGATCTGGATTTTCATGTGGGCAAATGTGAGGGTATGTGAGTATTCCAAGATGGGACAGATGGGTTGCTAAGGTATGTGTTCTTAATGGTAGGTTTATGGTTTGGGTGGATGCCTCCTTACTATAGTAGAATTTGAGCAAGGGTAATATATTTTATAGTGTAGTGTACATAATACAAATGTTTATGCGGGTAATATATTTTATAGTGTAGCGTACATAATACAGATGTTTATGTGTAATATTTTATAGTGTAGTGTGCATAACACAGATGTTTATGCGGGTAATATATTTTATAGTGTAGCATACATAATACAGATGTTTATGTGGGTAATATATTTTATAGTGTAGCGTACATAATACAGATGTTTATGTGGGTAATATATTTTATAGTGTAGCGTACATAATACAGATGTTTATGTGGGTAATATATTTTATAGTGTAGCGTACATAATACAGATGTTTATGTGGGTAATATATTTTATAGTGTAGCGTACATAATACAGATGTTTATGTGGGTAATATATTTTATAGTGTAGCGTACATAATACAGATGTTTATGTGGGCAATATATTTTATAGTGTAGCATACATAATACAGATGTTTATGTGGGGTACTGCTGAGGATGATGAATTTGTTGCTTTTGGTTCCTGAGTTTGTGGGATGTTCTTTATCGGGAGCACACTTGGGGGTAAAATTGTTCAAAGTAGTTTTGCTGTTGGTTTTATTTATAAGGCATGTCCAAATGATGACTGACCACAGCTCCAAGTAAGGTTGCTGACCAGGCTTTAATAAAATGACATATTGAGGCACACTAGTACAATATAAAATACAATAAAAAGCAATTTCCCATAGACAAACTTAGTTAATTAAGCAAACTTGGTTGAACTTGGTTAAGCACTTTCATCCCACTAATGTTCAGAACTTCATCAAAACCAATTACATTGTACCAAACCACAGTTTAAATAAAATACCTTTCCCGCCCATCTTCACAAGAAATCAATGCCTTAAAGTCACATACACTAATATATTAAAAAAAAAAAAAAAAATTAAATGAAGCATGAAATGCATGTTCCACTCAAAATTCATGATATATACTAAAGTCTACCAACAAAAAACTGTGAAAAAATTAATCTGATCGACCCTATAACTTTGCCCTTCATCATTTCAGTTCACTCATAATAGAAATAGCATTATTTTGTCCTGTTGCATTAAAAGCATCCATTCTTAGTTGCCAAATCATTTCCCTGTGTAAAAGATGTTTTTTCATTCTCACCCATAAGCCATAAAATTAATTTTCTCCAAAACTAAAAATTTTAAATCTAGTGAATTTTTCATATTTTAAAGAGTGTCTCAGCAACGTGCTTTGATTGTTCTTCTTTAAAATACTGTAATTTTGTTGATATATTATTTCACCTAAAGTGTTCTCTGTCTTTCCCACATAAAATGCAGCAAAGGACTCACATCTAGCCAAACAGACTATCCTGTCCATTTTAGAATTGTATCTACCAGGTTTTCTCATGAGAGTCGAAACAAAGATGGTTTCAGTTAAGATTACTAAGGATAAAAAACTTAGTAGGGATAATGCTGATTATGTTAACAAAAGGGTTTACCCTAGGATCCGGAATTTCAAACAACAATCGAATATGGAGCAAGTGGGTGCCTGTGATGACCGTACACATGATGAGCAGGAAGTCACTGAAACCCCTTTGAAACAACCAGGGTTGAGATGTTCCCAGAGTATAGCACAAATACAGGACAAACAACATGAGTACTACCCCACAACATCAGGGGAAGATGAATTGGAACACATGGAGGAACAGGCAATGTTGGGCGCATCAGTCAGCATGGCACACGGAGAGAAAATAATTAATAGCCATCCCTTACATCTTATTTTAATCATAATATTTTTAACTTTGCAGACTTAAAGATTGACCCTGAACATCACAGCTTGAGAGACTTCAACACCTCAAAAAAATACAGCTAGTCATACTGCATGCAAGAAATTGATCCCTGGAAACATATAATTAATTACTGACTTATTATAGATTGTTATTGCAAGGGACAATATCTATTCTTCCATGTGGGGAGGGGTGTACAGCAAGCAATTACCTTTAGAGGTTGTTCTTTCATGCAATCCAGATTTACTGCTTGGACAAAGACATATTAGGACCACCTTTAGGAACTTAAAAAGTAAAGCTAGTGTTTAGTAAAACAGAACTTTGGTAATTCCTATCATCCAAGATGAAACACATTCACAGCTTTCCTATCTTATATTCACAACTAAAAAAAACTCCTTTCAGTCTCAAATGTAACTGTATCCATACCACATCACAATTTCTCTCTGTCTTCACCACCTGACTTTCTGCCTCCCCCTTTTTTAACCACATCTATTTAATCTTATCCTTCCTCTCACCCTTATCAACTGTATTACTCTGCCACCTCTCACCTTCTTTTTTAGTCCTAACAGTAAATATTATACATACCAAACTTTATAGCATTAGTAATGTGATCTTTTCACCAACTTTAAATCTAACATATGTTCAGACTTCAGACATGTTATTTACTGTACAGTGTTGAGTTAGATAATATGGCTTGTATTTTGTAAACTTCATTTGCTTATCCTGTTATTATTTTCTGTTTTATGTTCGTATCCTAAGCTGCCCTGAAAATGTTCCAGACAGAGCAGTGCTCTACCCTGGTCAACACATTTAAATAAAACATTTGGATGCCTGTGCTATGTTTCATATGCCTGTGTGGATTTACAGTTCTTGCATGGATTAACAGATATGAAACAGCTGTTAGAGAAAACAATGTAACCTTAAACACTAATAAAAGAAAATAAATATTATTTGGGATAAAAGCAACAGGAAGAAAATAGTAAATAACTGGGTAATTCACCACAGAAAAACATACTGCCACTGAGACAGTTTATACATTTAAATACCTATGTATCTGACTTGAATCTCTCGACTACCAATATCATGTCCAAGTTACCAAATACATAGTAAATAACTCCTCTTCTGGGTTAAAACAAAAAAAAATACACTTCCTTACCCAACTATAAAGATCCGCCATAACAAATGGAGTCCTCATTCATTTGACAGAATACTGGCACCCACTAATCTTTCTTCCTCAAAGTAAACACTCCCCTTCTGACACATCTCATTTAATAACTTCTACAGATCTTCCTCTCTCTGTGGAGAGAACATCATTATGGCACATTTTTAAATCAGCATGGCTTCCTGAACAACACAGATCCGCTCTTCTGTTGGCTCCTCTACTAAACAAGCTTCCATTAGCAGCAGACTCACAAAAATGAGTGACCCCATATAATCTCAGATCCCAAACATCATCCTTCCCCAACTTTTGACCTAACCCCAGAATACACTCCACTCCACCACAACACTGCACCTGCTCCTAAAGTCTGGGAATCATGGTCACCAAATTTAACATTTCTTGAATATTTGCACAAGTTCAAATTCAGACTGAAATATCACCTTCATAAACAGACACCTAAGAATTATCTACACAATGCTAGTGTTACATAGACCCCAGCTTTAACTTTTAGTCTACAATTACCAGTCTCTAAGTACTTGGAACTTACATTATATCCCCTCTGCTCATCTGACCATCAGCTCCTCTCCTCATTCACTGAGTCCACAGGGCCTCCCCAGGCTGACTCCATGTCCAGGCAGGGTAAGGAGATAAAGGGCACTGGCACAGCACTGTATTGCTTTTGAAGTGCGTGTCTTAACTCCTCCCCCCCATCACCCAAGGCAGCTTTGAGTACTCTGCAATTGTTGTCTTCAGAAGATGCATTTGTGCTTTTGCAAATGAGCAAGTGGTAGATTACTTACAGCATGGAACTCACCAGGCCTTAATACTACTATTGCAGTAAGCCCAGGTTGCCTCTCTCCCTCTATGATGGGAAAACCAGTGTTGATCACTGACTCCCAACCTCGCTCATGTGGCCCTTCTAGCACCCATGCTGCTTGTTAAATACAGGTAACCTGTGGTGCAGTAAGAGATTTAGCCCTCTGCATCATAGGGTCACTGGTTCAAACTTTCTTTGCCTCGTGGCCCATCTAGTGCCCATGCTGCTATCTGAACACAGGTAATCTGTGGGGCAGTAAGAGTTTATCCCTCTGCACCACAGGGCGACTGGTTCAAACTTACACTGTTGATCAACAGAGCCATAGCTTGCTCCTGTAGCACTTGGTGCTGTTCTCCAATCTGGCTTCCCTCTATTTGAAGGTGAGGAGGTTAAGGAGCAAAAAAAGGGAAAAAGAGTATAACAACAGATCTGCCAAATAACAGCTGCAGTGTGCTAAAAACAATATGGTAATGTTCACTGTTAGCCAAGCCAGTGGAATGAATTACTGCAGCTTGAGAAACAAAATGGCTTTATGAAGTAAGTGGTGTATAACTGTTAGACAAACTAGTCATGCTACAGCATTCAATAAGGAGGGATAGTGCGTTGTAATATTTAATATATAAAATACAGTCATTAAGTGCTAGGATCACTGCTGCAGGAAGTTATTATATGACCTAGAATTAGCTGAAGGCACCTGTCAATTACCCAGGCAGATTTTATTTTAATAGATACAGATATAGATATAGATTAGTACTAGGATAGCTGCTCTTTATGGGACATTTTAAGCCTAGCCAATTACCCAATGTGAGAATCAAACCCTGCACGTTGTGTTTATAAGGCAAACACCTTAACCATTATGCCAAACTCACAACAGGTAGTGCATAGCTGCAGAGCTGTGCCATGGCTATCAACAGAATACAGCAAATGTTCCATTGTGCTCTCCTGTATTATCTATGAATATATCTATAAAGACACAAAATAAGATACCATATCAACCAATGCTCTTGTGGAAAAGCTACAGAAGCCACACAAATCAAACTACAGAAGGCAAAACCATACTAAGATACAGAAAAATCTAAACCTACCAGCACACACTGTGAAATATCCAGCCAGCTGAGCATGTAAGACCACTAAGCAGTATATACCCAGTTCCCAGAAATGGGCACATGATCTAAAGTATGCCTGGCAGGACAGTCATGGCAGATACTACTCTCTCTCTAGAATGGCCAGCCAGATTGTAATGTTTAGAAAAACTATGATACCCAGGTGCCAGACTCGTAAATTCTTCAGGCAGACTTGATTTTAAAGAAGACTGCAAAAGCACCTGTACATCTGCTGAAGTCAGCCTTACCCTTCCCACGGTCAGGACTTTACATCTGTCATGACGAAAGTTACCATTTGAAAATATAACTGGATAACCCTCTTTACACTCCCTAAAAGTCAATAATAAATTACCAGAATGCCAGAGCTGGAGGTGTCGGGGAGGTGAGTAGCATATCATTTAAATAAGAAAGTTAGTTGTAAACTATCATACAACTAACTGTACAGTAATATAACTAATGTATCATATGGATGCCTTTGATATGAAAGTGTCCATGTTGAACTCAAACAAACTACTGCATTTACTGTCCATATTATATGTTATGCTAAGCAATTACAACATATTTTACACATGCATATCAATTAATGGATTGCTTTGCTTGGCTTTTTATCTGTGCTTAGACCACATAAACTTTCAGTCATTTATTTTTTTACTGAAAAGTGCATAACCATAAAGTGTTGGGGTGTGAAAATGTATTTAAAGCCTGCCTTATGCATGACCATTGTTGCATACAGATTTTGCTTCAGGCTTGAATACTATTTATTTATTTGATACCGGATGGTTTCCATTAGCCTTATATTACAAAAAAGAATGCTATCACATGAAAATTAGAGATTATGGTTCCCTAAGATAAGACTGGTTCAGAGAGAAAATGTGGTCAAATTACTGACTTCTTAAGACAATTTGGGACACCCCACAAACAGAGCATGATAGAAACAGCCACCAATTTCTTCCATATGATGGGATCCACATCTTCTGAAATGGAAAATTCTCCTTCTTATAAAAGATCAGTAGGCAGATACTTCCTGCAGGGACAAAATACATGTGACTACTCTGACTGACCTAATTATCGCTTCGTTTAAATACTGTAAGGAAAAAGGTCATCTACATTTCTTTAATTTCTTTTTATCATGGCAAATATTATTAACACAGAAACTTCTATTCTTCATTTCTGTAAAAAAATAATAACTTACCCATATGCATTTTTTTAATGTTTAAGTTGAGAATAACATACATTCAACCTGCAAGGTACAATTTGACATATCCTACCTCCTTTCCAAAGTTGAAAAGATGCATCAAGGTACGTGCCAAAAAGTAAGTTTTAGTTATGTAGCTTTGCATATACTTTCTTTTAAAAGTGAATGGATCAGCTTTAAGAGCTGCTGGTGGTTGGCTTGTTTATAGTCTGCCTAAGGCTAATGCAGGCAAGAGCTGACAGATAAATGTACAATCGCTACTCACTCTCAGCTAGTCATGATTTTGCAGAATGTCCCTGATTTTACCTCATATTTTTTATCATGTCCCTAATTAATTTTTTGATTTTCTGATAAATCACCAAGGACTTCAGGACGCTGGACATTAGAGTTTCATACTACTTATTGTTTAGAAAATGCTCAATGATACAAACCTGTTCTTCCATTAACTTTTAAGTGAATTAAAGTAATATATATATATATATATATATATATATATATATATATATATATATATATATATATATATGTATATATATAAATGCATATTTTTTTAGTAGAGCAATAAAAATATTTCTTCTGACTTTTTTTGCCCCCTGTTGCCTGTCAATCATTAGCCCACCTCTATCAATTGACCCATTCCTTCCTCATCTCCAGGTCAAGGGCCAAATGAGATAAACCATCATTTATATAGTCATTTGGGGTAGTTTGGGATTTTTTCTTATTTTCAGCCTGGCCCTAACTGCATGCACCCAGCAAGGTGCAAGGGAGTGGCGTTTAATGGCCTGACCAGGGAGGCATCCCCTCACTTTCACAAGGGTGTGACCACAAGCAGTGATCTTTCAGGTCTCCCCCAGGGAGATCACACTGCACTGTGTGCCTCTGAATCCCAAGGAATGATGAGTGGACCATGCCCTTCATTCACCTGATTTGTCCAGTGCCAGAGCCCCCCTAACTGAACCCCATTCACCCAAATCATAGTCAGGACTCCATCTCTTCGTGTCATGCAGCCAGGCTCAATTAGAATAACATTTAACTGTTTCTCTTATTTTGGGTCTTTGTACCTCAGTTATTTTTGGCTTTATGTCTACTACTTGAACAAAGAGGTTGGGAGGTGTGCATCTCATTTACCTACTGTTTGCTGACCATAAGGACTTATCGGGTAATAAACAAACAATTCTTCTTCCAGAATGTTTAAGGTCTTCAGAGAGCACTGTCTTTATCACAAAATCTAAAGAAGATATATTCATTGCTGTTGAAGTTGTTGCTTCATCCACCTGCAATTAAAACTGCATTTTAAGGTTGATGTTTTTTTTATACAGGGCTTATGCATCTAACTTCTTTGGGGGGGTCTCACTATTAAAGGAATTGTGTTAAGATAAAATTAATAATCAACTGAGCTCTGGATTAAAACTGAATTTACATATCCTCCACATTTATTAAGGATTCAGTATTTGTAAAAATGTGTTTTTCCTGCAAACTGTACTGCATTTGATACACATCGCACAGACTGCCTCTAATTTTGAATTAATAGTATTACTAAAGCCAGACACCTGCTAGGAAACTTGATTCTAAGTAAAGCATCCACCAGACTATACTTTTTGTCCCAATGTTGTCTACAGAGAAGCAATACTCTGGGAAGTAAAGTTATGAGTAAAGCTTTTTCGTTCATTCTGTGCATCAAAAAAATAAGTCCTGTGCATAACCCAAGAGATCAGGATTCAGTTATCAGGCCTGGCAATGAAGACACAACAAGAGAAATGAGAGGAATGAAGGGGCTGCGCCTGTTCACCTCTCTGTTTGGAGAGGGATGGCGATTGCTTGCTGAAGGAGGGATGTAGCTGCCTTGGCACTGTAGTTACAAGAGAACATAAGTGGAGTGTGCACCAAGTTAGAGGGGAAAGGGTCACAGAGGAGGTGACAAGGGGTCACAGAGACGTGACATGCTACTGCAGAAGCAGAACATGATATGCTCCTTAAGAATGAGTCCCCATAGTAGTCATGTTACCACAGAGGTGGGGACATTTGTCTCACAGGCCAAATGCACAGAAGTAAGGCTGGAACCAGTAGAGGGCAGTTAGGGCATGAAACATACCTGCCCACAGGATCACCCTTTTCCCTAGTATTTGAAGGACAGTGAATGGGACAGGTAGGTTACTGGGAAAATGAGCCAATGGCTAGCAGCAGTTGGTAGAAATACAAAAAAATGTTTTATAAAACTTTTAGTCAAGATATTAGGGATGCATTTATAAAGCAGAGGTATAATTTCCAATAAATTGATTAGTATTAGCAATGCAATAGCTGTTTCTTATGCAAAATGCATTAGTGAATCCACTTCAACCTGCTATACAGCTTTCTATACATTTAAGCAATTACATTACTGTGTCGTACAGACTCCAGTGATATAATGGATAAGGTACTGGCCTCCCCAAACCAGGAATTATGGGTTCATCTCTGGGATAATGTCATTTATTAGTCAGGCAGACAGCAAAGAGGATTAAAGGTACAAGCTGCTTCCTGTACTCCAGGGTTTGATTCCTTCAGCATCTATTTGTCTGCTGTTTGACTCAGAAGTAGATATTTAGCCACACAGTGCTCTGAGAAATTGAGCTAGGCTCTTTAATGGCTTCCTAACTATGTACTAGTATGATACAAACTTATTTAAAGATGTCTATAAGACGGGAAGTCACAAAGTGAAGTAAAGGCCCTTACCAAACAATATTTTCAGTAGTGTCTACTGCCTGTAAGGAAACATGGCAGCATTGGGGTAAGTAAAAGAAATGTGTTATTAAGGCACTACAGATGGTAAGAAAAGCATAATTATATTAAATGAGGTTTTCAGATATTCCAAAGTACTCTCTTAGCAAATCTTTTGCAAAAGTCATTGCTACTCCAGGCAATTTTAAATTGGAGTATTATTTTGCCAGTCCATCTGGCATGGAATTAGTAAACTCGGATAAGCCAATTTTCTGGTACATATATTATTGGATTTATATACAGAAAGTGAGCAGTGACAGACTGGAAGCCTGTATTACTTACCAAAGGTAAAAAAACTAGGGACATTAGCACAGAATTTTATTGGCTAGCATACAGTAACACATTTTAAGTGTTTTGCTATCGACAAAAATGCTTTATTGTCTTACTAACAGTCTTGCTCAACATCTGTTATTTTCTGTTAGAAGTTGCTGTTCCAATGAAGTAAAAAAAAAAACCTTTTACAGCTTATCAAGTTTACACAGTGGATAAGAACTCATGTCAGACAAGTGACATAATACAGTCTTGCAACTACAGTATAAGCTAACAGAATTTCTGTATGAACACTGTTAAACAATCATATTTTGATTTTAATAAATTACCAGCTAATGTCAAAACACAAGTGAGTCCTGCTGATTCAGGGATTAACCCTATTACAATGCAATTGAGACATGAGATAAGCTAAATCATCAGGCTTGCTCCCCCTTCAAAAAAAAAAAAAACTTTTACTCGTGTTTTTTTTTTTTTTTTTTTTTTTAAGTTTGAAATTGCATGCACCAAGGCTGGTTCTCAGTGCCTGCATAGTGCAGTGTCAACTTCTGTTTTTCCGACCATATGCGGTCAATGTTTTTGCAGTCAACAATGGGTGTTTTCATTAAAATCAGGTACACACACACAGATATATATATATATATATATATATATATATATAGAGAGAGAGAGATAGATGGATACATTTGTGTGTCTGTGCATGTGTGTATGTGTGCAGGTGTCTCAGCAAAGTCAGGACAGGCAACAGACAGAGCAGCATAAATTGAATAGACAGCATTGTATGTATTTAGTCAAGGAGTATAGGGCTGGGGTCCATAATGTACCATTTTGCTCAGTACTTGATTTTGACATCCTAATTAAATCATCTCATAAGTTTCTAATTCCCCAACTCCTATACACAATTCTGACAACCTAGTGTGTCAGTGCTTTTAAGTATTTTGACATATTTGTTTAATTAGTTAATTTATTTAGTTTTGCTCATCTCCTGGCCACTACTGGAGCCTAGGATGAGTTGATAAGTAGGAGCCTACTAGAACAGAGGAGGGGAAGGAGAACACCAGTCGTCACTCATGTACTAACTGCCGGATGGCATTTGTTGAACTTAGCAAGCTGAGACTAAAACGTGTAAACTGTTAATTTTAAAAAGTAACATTCCAATTGCCACGTTCATTGCAACGCTTGTATTAAGTTGCAGCCCACAATTGCAAGCAATTGGTAGGTTTTTATTGATTAATAATGTTGCAGAAGTTAACACAAGTCTCACACACGCACACATATACACACTCTCACAAACACATTACCTTACTTGCTTGATCATTGTTTGCATTGAATATTCTCTTGCAAATGCATATTTTTTTTTGCTTTGTGGAGGGGTAAAGCAAGTCACTTTTTTTCCTTTTAACGTACGTTAAAGTGGATGTTTATCTACTAGTACACGGACACTAACACAATAGCAAAGCCATTTCTTTAAGTGTGACAGATTTGTGGATTCTCTTCTAACTTCTGCATTTTGTAGCATTTACTACCTTTTTACTTGAAGTCAAAGTCTGATTTGAGCTCTGCTGTACCTATAGTTATGTGTGCTGCTTTTATCATTCCCATCATGAAGTTAATCTTCTTATCCCACACTTCAGTTCAGTTTCAGTGTTCTGTTTCATACCTGTTTTCCATGCAGAAAACACAGGAGGTGCTCAAAAGGTACAAGTGATAACTTTGTTTTTTACTTCGGTCAGCAACATTTCCCACCAGATTGTCCAGCAGCACAGTCAATAACATCACTTCTATCTTGCAGCTGCAGCTTTATCATTTGTCTTTGTTCAGCTCATGTTAAAAAAGTCAAATGGGACTTCCAGTTAAGATGGAGGCTCCTCCTAGCCTTCCATTCCCTGGGTAAGCCATATAGTGATGTGGTTTTTCAATTGCATTGATGACTAAAGTTATTAGAGAACAGGTTTCAGGTGCATTCTTCCTAAGTAACCAGGGAAGAAACAAAAAAACAATAAAAAAAACATGAGATCTGCCTGCTGCTTCTAACTCCAGCTAGTGCAGTCATGGTGAACTGGAAATAGCCACAGGGAGCTCAACTGAACCCAAAGTGGAGTTAATAATGGCTGAGGTGCAAAAAATAATAAACAAATAAATGCAAATCTGGAAGAATACAAAGAGTAAACAAAAAGGCACCTGGATAAAGTTGAAGACTCCGTGTTTACCCATTTGGATGGAATTGCAGAAATGTATACTAACATTCAGGAAGTGTTTCAAAGATTAGCTGACTCTGAAATTATGCTGGACTGGTTGTAATATAAAGTTATTGATTAGGAGGACCATGTGAGATCTAAAAATGTGGGGTTTAGAAGTATCCCGGATAGTATGGAAGGATAGGACTGTTCAACCTTTATGTCGGACAATATAGAAGAGTGGTTATTACTGTCCAGTAAAACTATTCTCATTGAGAAGCCTCACAGAATTTTCAGATCAGAAACTATCAGGCATCATATTCCCAAACACATTGTGGTGAGATCTGCTTCATTTTATCGAAAGGAAAAGATTCTTTTACAGCTCTGGGCTTCTGGGAGATCTATCATGCTTAATAGCCAAAGGGTATATTGTGAGAACGACTGTGCTGCTGTTACTCAGAAAAAGTGGTTGGTATTTAATGCTGTGATTAAGATATGCAGGCAAAGTGTCTGGAAGTTCAGGCTACTCTATCCAGCACACTTGAAGGTTTTTCATCCATCTGGCCCTACCATTCTAAATTCACTGGAGGTGGTGAGCAAAAGCCTTCCCAGTTCAGACTCCCAAACCAATCAAATTCAAGGGAAACAGTCCAGTGAAGATTCAAATAGAGGCACTTCACATGTGCGAGTAACACATGCATGCACAAGCAATACAGAACCATTTCTGCTACTCAAAAGAATGACAGACAGAAACAGAGCTGCAATAGCAGCTACAAAGGCAGCAACATTAGGTGCAACTCAAACGGGTTGAAATGCAGCGTAAAAAACACTGTTTTGGGTTACTACATATCCTACTGATATGGGGGATTACTGGAAACCTATATATACTGTGTTCAACTGGTAAATGTTGACTAAAGTGACACAATTCATTGGACTGATATAAGTTAATAATGTCTTTACTTCTGAATGGGGGTTATATAAAAGTGGATCTCTCATACTGTTTTATATATTCCTGTAGCCTCTGTATAGGGGCATTCACTTACTAAAGAATTGTTTTTGTATAATTGATGGGGGCATAGTGGAGGTGGAGCTACAGTTGCATGATGATATGGAACATTGCTCTATTAAAGTCTTTTCATTTTGATTGTGAGACTTTGCCTTTTGGATTGCTTATTAATGTTGTACATTGTAAGTAGTTATGATGTTGAACATTTTGTTTTTATGTGTTGGGCTTGAAACTCTATAGTTGGGTTTGTTCTGGTTCAGTACAAAGTAACTACATGTTTAAGTCAAGTAAATCTTTTGATATAAACATGTTGTGAAACTTTAGCTCACAGGTTAACTATATGACTTTCCCCAAGTGTTCAAAGAGGACACAGTGATGTTCAACAACCCCAACAGAGAGGAAGCAACTCACAAGATGTTTGTTATTTTGATTTCATATCTGATGGCTAAGATTCTGTCATGGAATATTAATATGGTGATGCACCTTACAAAAAATATATATTTTTTTAATACATTAAAAAGTTAAATCCTGGTTTTGCACTTCTAGAGGAAACTCTATTCAACTCAAGTGTATAAACCTCCCACGGTTACAGAGGAAGGAATGCAGGATGGGAATGTTCTCTTATCTAGATGAGAGAAGAAGAGGGGTGGCAACCCTGATAAAAGCATTCTTATTGTACAAAAAATAGAAATGCATAATTTAAGCAGGTTTGCCTTCCTTAAAGATTGGCTAAGTTTGCTTCAACTCACCATAATTTCAATCTATATTTCATTGAGTTCTAGTCAAAGGGACTTGGCTGAAACATTTACAATCCTTTTTTTTTTTTATTTTAACGGCCAGGGTAGGTCAATATGGGCTGGTGACTAGAATACAGTAATGCACCCCAAAGAAATAAACTCTGGTTCTAGATCATAAACGGTCTCTACCACTGGAAGATTTTTTAAATATTTTATGAGCACCATGGGAATGGTAGATATGCACATCCAGGTTCCAGCAGAGGATCAGTTCTTTACTTGCCTGTTGGCTAGGTTAGAATCTTTATCAAGAATAGATAAAGTGTATGTATCAAAAAAACACTCATTTAGTTATGACCCTGAGGACCTATCCAATTGCTATAGCAAATCCTGCACTAATAGAATTCATAGTAAATACACCATATTTTGGAAGTTTATGGTGGGCCAATGCATTCCTCTGCAAGGGGTCAGAAGACATTGTTAGTTTTAGAACATGCAGCAGGAAACACAGTTAGCACTTATGAGTCTCGATACTGGAAAGGCATTTGACAGAGTTAATTTAATTTTCTTGTTTATAGTATGGGAGAAATGGGATTCTTTTTGGATTTTCTACATGTACTTAAGGCTTTGTATGTTCAATTGAAATGGCTTTTAGCTGCTGAGATTGATTTACCAATGGAGACCACAAAAGGATGTCTACTGTCTCCCTTGTTGTTTGCAATTAATCTGGACCCTTTGGCTATTAAATTACATAACATATTGCCTTCTGGTTACCAGCTGGCAAACTTGCAGATTAGCCTTTCCTTGTATGGAGATTATTTGGTTAAGTTATGGAATAACCCCGAGAAACAGTAACAGACAGACAATGTTTCAAACAGAAAAGAACATGTTTGCATTACCACATAATTTTGTATACTGCAATTATTACCTTAGTAATTAGCTGTACTGCAGTCAGTCAATTGCTAGCAACAAAATGTTTGGTTTGTGTAGGCCACAAAATAATTATTAATATAATAATTGCATAAGACAGTCATGTCTTCCAAAATATTAACTGCTCATGCAAGATGGCTGAACTCAGTTTGCTGCCACATCCGAACCTAGTCAAAGTGGAAGTGGGGACAGAAGTGGGGATTAAAGAAGCATGTAAATGACAAGCGCAGAAGAAACTGAGAAATGCACTATTTCATTGATTCTATTGCATTTGACAATTTATACTTAACTCCCTTATATGCTTAAATTTAGTAACCAACAAATTATGAAAGCACACACTGTCATGAAATATTTGTAGTGCTTCTATCATGTAAAAGTAAATATGTTTGGTTTAATACAAGCTGAACTGAAAGGATGTTATAACAACCTTTCAATTGCTACATTTTATGCATGTGTGTACAGCTTCTGTATCTGTAAGAGGAAGGTAAACACCTGTTGCTTGGATATTACTTAAAACTGTAATTACGGTATGTAAGGCATATTGGAAAGCAGAAACTACAATGGAATTGTAAAAAAGCTGTATAAAGTATAAGTGTGTACAGAATTAAGCATAAATCTTAAGCAAGTGCAACAATAACTTAAATACCTTTCTGAACAAAAATGTAATCGTATTAGAAATATTGCAAAACGCACATTTGAGATGTGTGGAATTTACACTGCCAGACGCATAAGGTGTCAAACATTAGAGTTTCATACTTCTTATTGTTCATAAAATGCTTTATGATGCAAAACCTGTTGTTCTATTAACTTTTTAAGAGACATAGAGTAATATTTAAAGTGTCCCTCATGTCTAATGTTCCCCTCAATAGTATGGTAGTCTCAAACACACACACACACACACACACACACACACACACACACACACACACACACACACACACACACACACACACACACACACACACACATTTACACACATATACACACACAAGCACTCTACCTGCCCTCTAACTAATCTCCCTACTAAAACCACCCAGTCAGACACAAACACATGCATGCATATACATCTGAGACTACATGTACCACTGCAGACATGCACACAGGCAGTTACACTCATTCACACTCTCATAACCCCCCCCTCACAAACACACTACTAGCTCTAGTCTAAAATTAAATGTAACATGTTTTTTCCCATTCAAGTAATGGAGGAATGCAACATTTTTGCTGTATCATTTAACATTTCTGGCTGTGCTGATTTACCCATTGGGCGTATAACTCACTTAATTCAGGCATTTCTGAGGGAGAGTACATGGAAAAGTATTACAGGCTGCTCTCCCAAATGCCCAAACTATTATAAGCTGCTCCCTGGACTGCCCAAAGTATTATAGGCTGCTCCCTGGAATGTTCAAAGTATTATATGCTGCTCGCTGGAATGCCTCATTAGAATTTTGCATGGCTGTGGAGAGAGCCCACTGCAGTGATTCTACAGACCACATAGAAATACAGCCATGAGCCTGTATTTAAAGCAGAAGGGGCTAACACCAGTGGGTTTCTGTCCATGTTAGGGCAAACCACTGGTGGAAGTCCTTTCTGAATCCCAGATAGTGTTCCAGTAATGCACAAAAGCAAAAAGAAAAGAATGGAGTGCACCAAATTTATTAGGCATGATCTTCCCTTGACAAAGCCAAACTGGGATGGGTCCAGTGTCTGAAGGTTGTCTATATCTTTGTTGATCATTTCCCATGATAATTAATTTCATGGCTTTGCATATTAGAGTGCTTAGACTAATGGGTTGGTAGTTTTTGGGGATGGTTGATGGTCCACCCTTGTGAAGTGGGATAACAGTTGCAGTTCCCCCATTTTCATGGTACAAAGCTGGTTTTGAGGCTATAGTTGAAAAGTGACTGAAGTGGTCCTGATAGATCATGTTTCAAGCTATTTAGGAGACATCCCAGGATACTGTCAGGGCCCACAGAGACTGTGTTTTTGTCTTTTAGCAAGTGCTGCCAGGACCTGCTGCCTACTAATAATTGGGGGGTTATGCTAGCAAAGAACATCATGGGGGGAGGTGCAGGGAGTGTGGAGGTGAAGTTTGAGCTGAATTTGACAGCCAAAAGATTTGCTATGTTGATTTGCTCACTCAAGGTGGCACCACTGACCACCAGTTCTGCACACTGATGTGTGCTGCCTCTGAGGTTACAGACATAGCTATAGAAGGCCTTGTGGTTGTATTTAGCCTGTGAGGCTATCTTAACCTGATAATTGGCCTTGCTGAACTTAATTAGTCTTCTTAGTTTTCTATTTAGTTCAATTAAGAGCTCTTATCATTATGGGGGTTGCTCTTCCTGATTTTAGCCATGACTTTTTTGATAGGTTCATAGGTTGATACTAGGCTATCTGCCCTAGGGCATTTATAAGCCTAGCCAGAGTGTGTTTGGCTTTCGCCACCCTTTTAGATTATTTGACTGTGCCTCTGTATAGTAGGTAACAGAAGGTACCCTTTTAAGGTTAGTTTACTGTACCTCTGTCAAGCAGGGACACAGAAGAGATCCCAGGGGTAAACTTATGATCTCCCATCCACTCGTCAAGATTTCTCTTGAAGAGGGTCAGTGAGGGGCTCTGCCTAACATGGATTGGGATTTTGTTCCAGAGTGAGGGGAGCCTCTGGGATATGAATCTGTCCCTCCAGCATGTCCTATTTATTTCTGTGCTGAGGTTCAAGTCTCTGGAGCATGTAGCTCTAAGGGATTTGGATTTCCTGAGGTGAAGCATGTCCATTAATTCTGGGTTGGACATGGCTTTATACGTCAGACACAGATCGCCTCTGAGTAGGCGGTACACAACTGAGTAGAGCTGGAGTTTCTTTAGCCAAACTGCATAGGGCATCTGTTTGTGCCCCTTGATCCTCTTGGTGAGGTACATTTGGAGTCTTTCCAGTTGCTGCAGGTGTCGGGTAAAGTACATCCCAAATGGGGCATTGTATTCAATTATGGTCCTGATAAGTGATGAGTAGATGGGCACAATGACCTCTCTTGATCTAGATGTGAATCCTTTTATGATAAGGTGGGCTATATAGAAGGTCTTTCTAACCACTTTGGCAATGTGATTGTCAAAGGAGAGATTGCTATCTACTTGGGTCCCCAAGTCCCTAATTACTTCTTCTGTACTTAATGGATTACCACCTATGTGGTAATTTGTGGGCACTTTGTTTTTCCCAAAGGGGATGACTATTCACTTTTTGGCATTTAGCTTTAGGCCATGGCTCTGGCACCAGTTATCCGTCTCTGTGAGACCCTTTTGGAGGATGCTTGTGTCAGCCAGAGAGTCGATTATGGTACCCAGTTTGCAGTCATCTGCGAACTTGGTCAGCCACAGTCCACCCGTGTTAGCCTGTACCTCAGAGAAATATATACTTAACAAGAGAGGTCCCAGGACTGAGCCTTGTGAGATGCCACTTGTAACTGGTTTAGAGTCTGACATGGCACCTGCTATTCTGACCATGTGGGTTTTATCCCTGAGCCAGTTTGCAACCCATCTTGTGACATAGGGGTTGATATTTAAGCTGGTGAGCTTATTTATGATGCCCGAGTGGGGTATTGTGTCGAAGGCTTTTGCGAGGTCCAGGTAGGCTGTGTGGACTACCTTCCCTTCATCTATGGCTTTGGTAACTGTTTCAAAGAAGTCAACCAGGTTCAAGAGGCAAGATCTGCCCTTGACAAAGCTGAATTGGGTAGGATCCAGTGTCTGGAGGTTCCCAATGTTTTTGTTTATGATTTCCATGATGATACGCTCCATAGCTTTGCAGACCAGGCTAGTCAGGCTTACAGGGCGATAGTTTCCGGGGTCTGTTGTGGCACCACCTTTGTGGAGTGGGACCACTGTTGCTGTATGCCATTCCTAGGGTACATATCCTGTAGTAAGGCTGAGACTGAACAGTGACTTTATACGAGGGTTTAGTTCTTCTTGGAGCTCGTGTAAGACACATCCCGGGATACCGTCTGGTCCCATTGATGCTGTGTTTTTTGCTTTGGAGAGGGCAGCTCTCACCTGTGCATCTGTGATCTCAGGAAGGCTACACTCTGTTGGGATAGACATTTGCTCTTTTGGGGGGAAGGGGGGGGGTTTGAACTGAACCTTTCTGCCAGGATGTTGGCAATGTCTGTGGGTTCAGTGTATTTTTTTGTCATTTTGCACTAACTCAGAGCACATCTGGGAGTTGCCTCCCAGGTTTCTGACATAACTAAAGAAGGCCTTGTGATTATCTTTAGTGTCTTGTGCAATTTTTCTTTCGAAGCTGGCCTTAGATGATTTTATGAGGTATCGTAGTTTCTTGCTAGTACTGATCAGAGACGCCTTCCCTTTTTGGGATTTTGCTCTATCATGTAGTAGCTTTTTCCTTCTGTTGTATAGCTTATTTTTG
This sequence comes from Protopterus annectens, assembly GCF_019279795.1. Classification (NCBI taxonomy): domain Eukaryota; kingdom Metazoa; phylum Chordata; order Ceratodontiformes; family Protopteridae; genus Protopterus; species Protopterus annectens. Next base: position 357,823,133 of record NC_056748.1, read on the forward strand.
GACGGGGTCCACCAGACAGGTCTCCTGTCTTTGGAGGAGTGAGTCTTGGTTTTATTTGGGATAGCATGCTCCATGCATTCCTGTAGGTGTCCATAGAATGCTTTTGTAAAGGATTCTGCATTTTGGGCCATATTTTCCAATGGCCCGGGGGCTTTGAAGAATTCCACCTCGGTTTTGAGAAGTGTGAAGTTTGCTTTTGAGAAGTTCTTCACCGTGGTTTCCTTGGCTAGGGGTGGGGACGGAATATGGATGTCTAGTGAGATTAGTTTATGGTCTGATCTTACCAATGAGGGGTATACCTCTGGTGTGGAACATAGAGACCCCATGTTGGTGATGACCAGATCCAATATGTTTTCCCCTCTTGTGGGAGTGGTGACCAGTTGTTCCATAGCATTTGAGTTTATAAATTCTAGGAACCGTTGGGCGAGGGTGTTTGGGCTTGAGTAGTTTTCCCAATCAATGTTTGGGTAGTTGAAGTCACCCAATATAATGGTGTTTGGAGAGACCTTCATATTCTCCAGTGTTCTCAGGAAAGCCAAGTGAGGTTCTTGTGTTTGGGAGGGTAGTCTGTAGCAGGCTACAAACTGAAAGGCAGTTTTGCCCACTGTTAGTTGCACATGGTTGGTCACCGATGCTTCGTGCAGTGCCACTAACTTGGAGGTGTGGGTATCTTTGATAAATATGGATACTCCCCCTCCTTTTGTGGTTCGGTCCAAGTTTTGGGGCCGGAAAGGATAGTATGAAGTATAACCTGTTAGTGCTGGGGTGCTCTTGGGAGCCTTGAACCAGGTTTCTGTTACTGCACAGACATCAATATTTTCCATACTGAGGAGAATCTCAAGTGCATGCATCTTGAGGTTTAGACTTCTGGCGTTGAGCAGCATTACCCTTAGTTTTTTTTTTCTTTGTGTTGTCTATGGAGGTGGGTTTGTCTTTTGAGCCTTGCCTAAAAAAGGCACTATGGGGGAGGCAAGAGCCTTTGCCAGTATTCAAAAACCCAGGGGTGACAGGTGCAAGCCGTCCCTAGCGAAGCAACGTGGCTTGTTGAGCATGTCATCCCAGGCTGACAGACACTGGATCCCCTTTGAATGACACCAATACTTTAGCCAATTGTTAAAATTGATAATTTTGTCTTTATAATGTGGCATCATTCTTGGTGAGGGTAAGATGCTACTCAAGGTCATGGTCATACCGGCCTGGGCTACATGATCAAAGAGCTCATCTATGTCTTTTTTCATGTAGTCCAGGGTGGTACATCTCAGGTCATTCACACCAGCATGGACAATGACGAAGTCATATTTGTACTTGTTTTGGAGTAACCTGAGTGCTTGTGTTATGTGGTGGATCCTGGCACCCGACAGGCAGCTTACAGTGACCTTCTCCTTGTTCAGCCTGGTGAGTGGGACGTCAGTGTGTCTGACAATAGAATTACCTATTACAAGTGTGTTAGGTGTGTTGTTGAGCCTTAAGGGTGATGACTGTGTGGCACACTGACTTTGTGAGCTATGTACTATGTGGGCATTGTTTTGTGGTAGGGGTTGCTTGGATGTCTGCTTTGGAGGTCTCTGATGCTTAGGCAGATTTTTATTTAGAGCCTCCAAGTATGTTTTTGTGTGTTTATGTGTTTGGTTTGCTGATGCAATAGGTCTATGTGAGACTGGATTTGTGGTGTGTGTGGTTACCTTCTCCTCCTGACAGGCTGTGCCAGTACTGGGTTGAGAGAGCTTAGCCTCCATTTTGGCTATATAGTTGCATCTCTCACATATATTTGAGCTTGTTGGGAGGAGGAGAGGGTGGTCTGTATATATAAGGCAGTTGTAACATTGCCTCAAGATTCCCAGATTCACCAGCTGGACTGGAGAGCAAACCCAGAACTGACCTTTGGACATGCCTGAATAGTATAGGGAACTACTTATTGACTGATCAGAAAGAACCAATAGGGAGCAAGTGCTTAAAAGGAGTATAAGAGGATGTAGTGCTTAAGTTTATTAGTGTTTACCTATGAGATTACTTATACGAGCAAGTGCAGGGCTTTAGAATGAAAATAGAGTGCTTATTTTGAGATTTAGAGCAGTTCTAAGGGAAAAAGTGAAGAGCAGACTTTGTGAAGCCGGGAATAGTTTAAACCTGTTTAAGCAGCGCTGCCCGACGCTGCTCTGTGCGCAAGACCGCGCATGAAAGAGTTGCAGGATTTTAAGAGAGAGAGAGAGATCAAGGAGTTTGGAATTGACCCAAAATGGCCAATAAAACTACAGCTTCTAGGCAGTAACCACTCCTACAAGGACAGGCAGGCTGCTCAGTGTTAACCACTGCCACTAGTGAACACAGAGACTTCCCTTTAGCCCAAGCAAGCACTGGCCTCCAGGAAACTTACAAACAGTTCAGAACAGCAAATCTGTAACTGAACTTTCTTAAATTTCAGAAAGTGGGAAAAAAGCAAGATTTTTTTTGTTTTAGTTTAAAGGTAGCAGAGATACACAAGTAGCAAAATAATCAGAACAGTGCAATAAATGACCCCACAATTGAGTGCTAGGCCAGAATCAGATAAAATGCAATTTTAAGAAAACTGATTTTAAATTAAGTGCAACACAGGAAATAGGATAGGATTTCACCAGTGCAGTTTGTTTTTAGAGTTTGTTTTGGGATTGTTTCTAGTAGGTACAGCAGCCTCTATACAATCTCCTTACAGCCATCTACCTGGCTGTAAAGGGTCTCTGTTAAGAATTCCACATAGATTGTTGTGAACTTGGGGTTAGGAAGGGCACTGAATTTTTACAAACTATTCCTTAGTAGGATGTAGTTTGCTTTGGAATAGTTCTTAACTGTTGCAAGATTTGCTGGGGTTACTGAGTTGATTTTTATTTCAGAGTAGACAGATTTGTGGTCTGACCTCATTAGTTAGAATGTGACACTGGAGGGTGTGCAGCTCTCTCCTATATTGGTGAGTACCAGGTCCAGAATGCTTGAACATCTGGTGGATGTGTACACTACCTGGTTAAAGGTATTTGTGTTAATAAAATCCAGGAACTGCTGTGCCTGTGAGTTTAAGCCAGTGTACGTTTCTCAGTCTATAAACTCCCATGAATAGGGTATTTGCTTAACTGTGAATGTCTCCAGTAGGCCTAGGTACAACTTATGGGATTCTTAGGAAATAGAGGGGCAACTACTAGCTTGCTAGGATATGGCATAGGAATTTTTCTATGGTGATTTGCATGTGAATAGAATCCAGGGCATTGACGTGTTTACCTAACCTAGAAGATTACTTGTTGCTTATGTAGATCAAGACTCCTGCACCTTTTGTCCCTGTCTGTCCAGCTGATGGCTTAAATGTCTGGAAGACACTGAAGCCATGCACTGCAAGAGTACTTTCTGCATATTTAAACTCTGACTCGGTAACAGCACAGACATCTTTATTATCCAGAGTGAGGACAGCTTGTAGGGTGTGGATTTTCCTGTTTAGGTTCCTAGCATTGAGCAATAACACCTTTAGGTTTCTTTGGGTTTTATTGGCTATGTTGGTAGGGTCATCAATTTGAACTTGCCTAAAAAGGCTCTATGGTGATGGATAAAGTTTTAGCCAATATTTGGAAGCCTAGGGGAGACAGGTTCAGACCATCCTTTGCAAAGGAATGTGGTTTGTTAACCATGTTCTCTCGTGCTGACAAATACTGAATCCCCCTGGAAAGCCACCCAAAAGTAAGGCAACTATTAAAGCAAATCATCTTTTATTTGTACTGTGGCATCATTCTTTGTGAAGATAGAATGCTGCTCAATGCAAGGCACACACCTGCCTGAGACAGATCTATGCTAGATTAATCAAAGTTCCGAAACTTCAAAATGCATATGGCCAAGACCATATGACCGAAGTTTTGGAACTTCAAACATTAACAAAAAAATAAATAAATAAACAAATTATATTTTTAATGTTTTTGCAGGGGGGCAAGCCCCCCTGCACTCACACACCCCCTGCTAATTAAATATACCAACTCCAAGATCTCACTACATTGTGGAAAAGGGTCAATTTCCTGTCCTGCGCTGTACTGTGATCTCAATTCAAAGCGTTCAAAGTTTCAAATCTTCAATCATATGGTCCTGATCATATGACTTTCGAAGTCTGGAAACTTCAATAATCTGATAGGTATCCCCTCAGACACATATTCTGAGAAATCAACAATGTCTCTCTTCATATAGTCCGGGGAAGCATGTCTCATTATCATTAATGCCCACATGGACTATGACAGAATCCTTCTGGTACCTGTGGTGTAGTGACTTGAGTGCATGTATAACTTGGTGGATACTGGATCCAGATAAGCAAATTACTGTTCTCTTCTCCTTGTTCAGACTTGTGAGTGGGGCATCTGTGTGTCATACAACGGGGTCCCTATGCCAACTCAAGACCCATGGGTAATGTAAAAAAAAGGCCCCTGGGTAATGTGTTTTCTTGCTTTCTGGGCAAAATGTTGATAGTACTGCTATTTAATATGCAGACTAGCTGCTCTAAGCTTGCCACTGAGCAACGGCATTATTTTAGCCACATATGAAGTTATATTATTTTTTAGCTTACATGATCACCTTGTGGTTTATTCTATCAAAGAGTATAAAATTGATAATTTGCTTTAGCTATCTATTTCTAACAGCAACATGGATTATTTTCAGTATCACTTTTGCCAAGTTAAACCTCTTTTTAGATAGTAGCTACAGTAAAAACACAAATGTATTACCATGATAAATAGCTTGTTATTTCAGGTATCTGTTAACAAACTAATCAAACAAGCAATATTTGGGGGTTTTTAAGAGACCATTGTCATTTCACTTTTATTCATTTAAATGTTACTTTTGGATAGCATATCCATTCAACTTATATAAAGCAGAGGTCTCATTTTCCTTTCGCTGGTAAAAAAGTTTTTATGAACATCTTATTTAGCTTAACATTTGGGAAATATTGCAGTTACTTTCAGTGGCAAATAAGAAAAAAAGTTTCTTCTAAAATTTTCACATTGAACCATATATATATATATATATATATATATATATATATATATATATATATAAATTATACGTATGCATAATTCATATTTATATTTAAGTGTGTGTGGATTGTGCATGCATACAGGAGTACTACACAGAGAACAGATTGAACAGATTTGCAGGATTGTTGCAAATGATACAACTAAAATCTTGCTCACATCACCTTTTATAGGCAGAATTTCTGTCTTATTTTAGTTCATTATTAAATGTCATTCAGTAAACTGCGGTGGTGGTGCTGCGGTAGTGTTGTCACCTCACAGTTAGACATTGCCCGTTCGACTCTCAGTTAGAGCATCTTCTGTGTGGCAATATGCGTGAACGGACGTTCCTTCATTGAAGGTTGTATGTTAGGCCCAGCAAGCCAGTACGTAAAACTCTACTGCCAATCATTAGCGGACCGGAGTTCCACTGTGGCGACTCCTAACCGGGAAAAGACAAAAGACACAAACAAATTAAATGTCATTCAGTCTCCTAAGATAAAAAGCTTTTATGAACTCTTTTCGTTTGAGAGTCATTTATTTCATTCATAGATTACATTATGGTTTTCTATGTCACTTCTCTCATTTTTCCATATTTATAAAAGTTTAACATTACATCATTACAATGAGCTCCTTGATGGATTCTTCACCTTTCAGTGGTTCTTCTCACAGTTTGTGTTAACTGGCTCCTTAAATCACAACTGAACTTCATCTGTTTTTCTCTGTCAGGTGCGTATGACTGACTTAGTGCTTCTATATCCCCTCTAGCAGGCTACCTGCTGTTTGTACCAGTTCCAGAGACTTAACTTTAACATTGCCTCAGGCGATTCTATAGACAACCCATCCTTTAATGCTCCAGACTGCTTTTTATAATACAAAGCAAAAGAACACTTCAGGAAGGATTATTATCACAATAATTTAACATTAACATGCAGTCATGACTGTCAAATTACAATTTCTGTATGTGCGTATAACATCTGTCCATGTGACTTAAATAATGTACAGACTCTTCAACAGCAAAGAGATTTCCTGTATCACAAAAGGCTGGTCACAGCTTTGTTCCATTACTATGAATTGTCAAAAAAATAAAAAACAAACAACCAATACTGCAAGCAAAAATACAGGTGCTCAAGTTTCTTTTTTTAACTTCATTAATGAATGCATCTCAAACTGTTTTCTTCTCAAGGATCTTTGGTTTTGCAAGGGTCAAATCACTTTAAAATGAGCAGCTTCTGACATTTATTACACTCCAAAAAAAAAACACCACTCAGACCACCTTTGCTAAACTGTGATTCGGCTTTCTAATTCCTGTTTGAATGAATCCTACTGAAATGTGAAGTATTTAACTCTTACATTTGTCCAGAATGATACACCCCATCTAGTATTACCTTCTTCCAATTATGGCCTTCATAAGCCTAGTCAATGCTTACATAAAATGTATGTGATGAATGAAGCACCATGATTATGCTCTGAAGTCAAAAACACAACTTTGTTAAGTGCATTTCTGATTTAAGAAATGTGCTTTATAAAGTTTTGCTAAGCATCTCTTAGCACTGTTATGGTCTAGTTTGCACTAGAGAATCAATATAGCCAGTGCCAGTCACCTAAGAACAGCATCAAAAAGCTAAAACAGCTTTAAAAGCTACTAGAAACATCACTGTCACACATGCAACATTGTGGCAGAGCAAAGTACATAACAACCATTAAGTATCAGATGGACACAGGTTCTGGCCATTGTCTGTGTGGCTGCACCAAGTGTTTTACTGACTGTGTAACATTTTGCGCTCCTGCACTTTTTTTCTACGACTGGTATTACATGGGGATATAAAGCTATGATCATAACTCTCTAGTCATAACTATTTATATGTTCTCAACAAGGAGGAGAAGATTCACCTTGTTGTGCTTCACTTTGCTCTGCTCTCAAGGAGAACTTCTTGGCTTCCATGTCTCGAATACATAATAAGCTTGTTATGATTGAAGACATAATCATCTCTATTTTGCATATATGCAAATGATTAGACGTATTCATATTACAGGAATACACCTGCATGGATTTTATGACATTTATTATGGTCATCTTCCACCCTTGATACTTATGTTAGTCTTCCTTTTCTACTGCATTCGACTCCTTGTATGTCAAGGTTCCACTGTAATTTGTACATTACGTTGTACTTTGCAATAGCAGATTTCATCCTAAGCTTTTCATCATACAACCTCTGTTCCAGTATATCTTAATGATGAATATTTTATTAATACTACTGTGGTTATGCCAGCTAACAACTTACTACATGTGATTTTGCTCAGGACAACGTACTGTATTTGTCATAACTTACCAAATATTCTAACATTATCCATATTCAGGAAACACTCATATATAAACTATGTAACCAAAATATTTCATGAACGTATCAGTTTTTAGTACACTGTATGATTTCTACATTTCTTATTACAAGTTTGCCAATAAGTGGAATATCCGTTTTTAGTAAAATAATACTTACTTAACGCAGTCTGCAAAAATGTCTTTGTTTGGGCTCAGTTCTAACTTTTCTTTTGTTTGCTGGACAAGGTCCTGATTGACTTCTGGAACAAAACCTGCAGACTGAAAACAAATAATATGATTAATTAATTACTTTCATTTGCTAAATATATTTGAAGAAGTACACAAACTAGTTGTACATATTTATCATTGTGTGTGTGTGTGTGTGTGTGTGTGTGTGTGTGTGTGTGTGTGTGTGTGTGTGTGTGTGTTTTTCTCCAAACATGCTCCATTTCCTGGTTTTGTCTCACGTGCCAAGTGTATAAAACACTTCAGCTCAAACATGGCTGCAAGTTACTGGGACATCAGCAACTCAGTGAATGACTCATATTTTATAATAAGTTTATCATGACTGGGGCTAAAAACAAATAGTTTCAGTGAAAGGTAAAAGAAGAAGGCCTGGCTGAATTTACTTTTCCAAACATTTCACAGTGATAACCTTTGTAGGGCGTGTTCAAATCTTAACATTAATGAATATTTCATCTTAAAACACGAACACTGCTTCACACTGGCTATGCTTTTCTTAACATGATTTTAATAAGGGCCAAAATTGACGTACACTGACATAGGCATCATCCTTCTAATGATCTCATCAGTAGTAATACTTGGTTTGAATTTTTAAAAAGGCAATGGTTAGGGCTGCACAATACATATCACAGTACTATCATTATTAAAACATTCCTCAGTCTTTTACCACACACACACACACTGAAAGGCTGACATTCATCTGATCCATGAGTACCTCTAAGTGAACAATATAGTAATAAGTTTAAATAAGTCATTTAAAATGCAATGTTACAAATGTCACTGAATGTTCAAAATGTACAGTTATAAAGCACAGATTTGCCCATAATCAGTGCTCAAATTCTTATGAAAAAATAAAAACATATTAGAGAATAATAACAATCTCTTGCAGGGTGGATGTTGCGGTTTGGATTTACCTCCTCCTGGCCTAAGCATCTTATCCTTTAATTTTCACCCTTATTATCAGCCCTGGCTAATAAGAACTAAATCCCCCCATAGCTTTCAAACCCTGCTAAGAATGATTGCAATATGCTCAGTATTTAAGACTGAAGACAAACACAGGCAACATCTCTGACAGAGAAGTGTCTGCATGTACAAACTAATAGAAAACAAAACCAAGAACCAAGAAAAAAATCTGCATAACCAAACAGGCAATGCTAAGGCTGCTGAACCAACTCAATAACTGTACAAAACGATATAAAGAGTCACAAGCGTACTACAAACCACATATTTTATTTAAATAGCATAAACTAAGTGCTTTGATTCCATAAGATAATGGAACTTCATCAGAATAACATAAAATCAACACAGTGCAGTTTAAAAATACAAAAGCCCGCAAAAATACATTGCATCACTCAAGCTGTAGCAAATTTAAAGTTACAGTGCAGTGTTAAAAGACGTCCCACTCAAAGCACCCTGCAAGTAAAAAACTCCTACTCCACATATTAAAAATGTTAAAACACTAAATAAATAGAAACTAATTAATAAATAATACAGAATAACTGATTATGGCCCAAACCACTCAGTCATAAAATATTGTAACAAATACTAGTACGTTAATGCCCTTCACTTTAAGAAACAAGAGATGGAGACAGAATCACTGAGTCCATTGGGGCCAGTGGCATTGGTGTTAATCTTCCATTCAGACTCTTTACATTCAAGGTGAACCTTCCATGGCCACCCCTCTACAATCTAATTGCATAGAATAAATGATAAAAAATTAAAAGCATGACCTTCGTTGGTTTGAATCTGTTTCCACGGGGAAAATGCCCTTGTTTCTACAATGGCAAGACAAAAAGGACACTTAAGGACAGGATATATGAACACTTGAGAAAAATAAAGAGAAAGGGCACCAGAAATGCCCTGTAAAGAGGCTGAATGGCAGATGTCTGGAAGACATCATGGCCTGGATCCCTAGCACAATTAAGAATGAAACTATCATAATGGGTGATTTAAAGGGTGTATATTACGTTATCAAACTTTTAAAAGTTCAAAAGTCATATGGTCGACACCATATGATCGAATTTTTTAAAGTTCAAACGTTTCAATGGAGAGCTCCGTACAGTGGGCAGATTTCTCTTTCCTGCACTGTAGTGCAATCTCAGAGTTGGTATACTTAAAGAGTGGGGGGGGTGCATGGGGGCTTACCCCTTTGCTTAAAATGGTCAGGTAGGTTTTTTCTGGGGTTTTTTTGTTTTTTGGCTTTTTGAACTTTTAAAAGTCCGATCATATGGCTTTGACCATATGACGTTCGAACTTTTAAAAGTTTAGTAACGTAATATACACCCAATTTAAATATTAGTTGGTCAAACTTCTGCTTTATGCTTCCATCCTCTAATATTAACTTATTCAACCTAACTCAATTAATTACATCTCCTACCAGATTCTATGAAGGTAACATGCAAGGTTCCAGCCTAGATTTCATACTGGTTAGTGACCCAAACAAAATCTCCTAAGCAGGCACTCTACCAAATACTGTAAGTGATCATTTCCCAGCTTTCATGCTCAAAACATCTCCCTCCCTTCAAAATGGACATCACTGTAAACAATCTCCCTCCCTTCAAAAAGAACATCACCATAAACAAACACAGAATCTAGCTAACTTTGAAGCTCAAACATTCATCAACTTACTGAAACATATGAACTGGAATATCCTAAAAAACATTCCCCTAGATGAAGCAGTCAACTACTCTAATGCTTTAATGGTTTACTTCTAGAAACCCTAAATAATCTTGCCGCTCACCCCCCGTATGAAAAGGATAAAATCTAACTACACCCCATAGTTAGCTAAATCAACAAAACAATTAATGCAAAACAGAGATAAGATCTGGAAACAATGGTTAAAAAATAAAAATCCAGCCAAGCTACAGAATTACAGGAAACTCCACAATCTTTTTAAAAAACAATTAACCAAAAACAAAAAAAAGAATACCACCTTAAATTTTAATCCAATAATATGTATAACCCCCAAAAATTCTAGACAGCCATTACCTCACTTCTAAACCCTGGCACAAAAAAACAGTCCAACTCCATTTCCTAATAAAAGTCACCCAGCTATAGCCAGTCTCTTTAACACCCATTTTATCAACACTATAACCAACTTTCACCTACACCACTCAGACTCAGTCTGTACTAATACAGCCCCATCATATCCATCCCATCTCTCCCAAAGCTCTCATTCCCCATCCTCTTTAAATTCTACTGATATTTCCACCAATCTAACATCCTCTTTTACCTTAAAACTAATTTCCAATGCTTCCATAAAATGAATACTCCCCAAACTGAAACCTGGCTGCAATGCAGCAAGATGATCTGCCCCCTGAATACCTCAGACTTGCTGCTGATACATTTGCTTACCCCATTAGCATACTTATAAATAGATCCATCCTTGACCTTACATCCTAAAAACCTGGGAAATTACATTTGTTCTACCCCTCCACAAAGGTGGTGACCCCACAGATCTCTCTAATTACGATACTATTGCTAGTCTTTTCCATATCGCCAAGATTCTTGAAAAATTTATACAAATTCAACTTCCTTTCTCACCAGCAATCAAATTCTATCACCTACACAACAAGGGTTTAGACTGCGTCACAGTGCAATGACCACCTTAATCTCTTTCATGGATATAGTCAACAAAGCCAGAGACTCTGGCAAATCTGTCTCTTGCCTAGTTTTAGACTTTTCAAAAGCTTTCAATACAGTTTCTCATCCACTTCTTCTAAACTAGCTCTCTCAAACTGGACTCTCCTCTTCACTTAACTGATTCACAAGCTATCTATCAAACAGACAACAAGCAGTTAGATGGAATTCCTCCCTCTCCTCTTATCTCCTCAACTCTACTGGTGTTCCCCAGGGTCTACATTAGGGCCCCTCCTACTTAACATCTTTATCAATAATTTACACTCATCACTCACTCATGGCTCTCTTATTCAATACACAGATGATTCAACTATAATTTGCTCGGTGGACTGCATTCCCAAACTCCAAAATATTACTCAACTCGCCTTTTCCTCCATAGAAAACGGGCTTATTAAAAATCACCTGTTAGTCAACCCAAACAAAACCATGATAATTGTTTTTGACCCTAAGATAAAAACCCTCTTAAACAAAGACCAATTTACTATACTCTCCCAGAGCAAAAGACCAATCAAACTGCTCTCCCACTAAGGGTAATAATACATGAACACCTAAAATTTGACCTACATGTTCAGCACAACATTAACAAAACTCACCAAAAACATGGCATTCTGTATAGACACAAACACTTTTTTAGACCTTCTGGTAAAAAAAACCCTTACTATCACACAAGTACTAACTTCTCTAACCTATGGTGCTCCATTACTTGCCAACTTACTATCTACCCTAAAATCAAAACATGAAATTTGTTACAACAAAATCTCTAGATTCACTACCAATGCCTCTTATTCCACCTACCATTGTATAGCATGGCTCGAACTACCACACTATCTTTCCTACATGCATTTAACAACTGCAGAATAAATAGTATACAGACATTCAGAATGTCCCACCGTCATCATTATTCAGCAACTACTTACTCAAAGGTCTCTTAGATCTGAAAATTAACATCTTCTACAGTTACACAAACCAAACCTACCTGCAGGTTATAGGTCACATTAAAGGTGGGGAAAGTTTTGAAATGATTTATTGTAGTCTCATTTTATATATCACAAAAAGCTGGCATTTTAACAAGGGTGTGCAAACTTTTTATATCCACTGTAGCTATGGTGTCTGTGTGTCCTCCTTGTCTTTATGCAGGTTTTCTCTGGCTGCTCTGGTTTCCTCCCACATTCCAAAGACATACAGTAGGTGAACTGGGCACTCTAGGTTGCCCATCGGTGTGTGTGTGTGTGTGTGTGTGTGTGTGTGTGTGTGTGTGTGTGTGTGTGTTTGCAAACATGTGGTAAGAAAGGACACAGTGCAGGGCTAGCAACCCAGTGGTGTGAACATTGACTCTAGATGATTGCCACTGCTGAAGTGACACCCAGACCCCAAGTGTAAAAATGGGAAAAAAGGTTTAGATGGATGACAACTTCCCACAATGCAGGCAGCATATGGCACACATCTTGAGACTGACATCTGGGAAGTCACACACAAATGCATTCCAATTGCACAATGCTTAAGTGTCAAAATAGTGTATTGTGTAAAGTCAAAAGAAAATCATTTTTTTGTTGGCTTTGCTACTATTCCATTTTTGTATCATCTGATAATTGCTAAAGCACAGTGTTAAAGCTGGTATAATTTTTACTTATGATACTTTGGACATTTTCACTTCAGAATAGTTTGCTAACTTATCTTGTTTATTCAATAGTATATTATGTGATTTTTCATTAAATACAGTCTAATGCTTAAAACAGCTTATTTTTAAACTAAATTACACAGCAGTAGTATATCATCTTTGACTGTTCCCTTTAATGTACACATTAGCTATGTATACATCTTACTCAATAACAATGTCAGTTTGATTAAGGATATGTTTAAACAGTATGATCCATTAACTTAATTAATTTGTCTTTATTTGGAAACATTTATTTTAATAATGTCAGTGTTGCAATTTCTCCCATTTAAAGAGCTGGCATGAACTAGAGTCCGAAGTGAAGAAGATTGAAGAAAGAAACCACAAAGCACAACCAATATTTTAAAATACAGTAAATTCATGAAAACAGATCAGAAATAAATCATGAAAGCATTTATAAGTGTGTGTGTGTGTCCATGTCTGTGTGCATATGTGCCTATCATGCATACGTGCATATCATGTATATAGTATATTTTTATATGTATGTGCAGATCCAGATTCAGACTGAGAACCTGGCAACATTCATACATACAGATATTTTAGGCATGGGTATACCGCTCAACTCTTGGAGCAAGAAATCTGGACAAAGCCATAAACACTAGGGGGACAAAGGCTCAAAAATAAGGACATTTTTAGTTATTGCTTTTACAAACTTAGAAAGTTAATATAATAACATGTTTTGCATTGGCATGAATTTTATGAAAAGTAGAAAGTATGGCTCTCAAATGTCTGCAATTATTTCCTGACTTCACTCTTCAATGACTTGCCAGTGATTTGCAAGAAAACCACAATTTTATGAGAAACAGACCAAAAACAAGAAGCAACATCAGATCATTCTGGGAAAATCTGTACAGTTGAGAGGTATTTATTGTCAATAATGCCCTTCTAGCCTGTCAATATATTAGAACAGTCATCCTCATAATAAGTGTCCAAGTTGTTTTCAAAAATATCTAAATATGTGCTTGCTTTAATATAATTTGGTAGCCTATTCTATGTGTCTGCTTCTCTCTCAGAGAACCAATTAATACATTTCTCATTCCTAAGTATTCTCTACTACTCTTTGATAACCCCAATCATTCCCAGAGGTTGTCTTTAAATGCCCTATATAGCTGAATACGCTTTACTCTTAAATATCTATAAGAGAAACTATACATGTTCAGATATTTTAACATTTTGTGATAACTTAAACATTCGCATCCACAAATTCCATTAGTATATTTCTGAAGTACTCATTCCAATTTACTCATCTTAGTTTTCTTATAAGGTTTCGTGCCACCTCACAGCAAGAAGTTCTCCGGTTCGATCCTCAGCTGGAGTGCCTTCTGTGCGAAGTCTGCATGTCCTCCCTGTGGTTGTGTGGGTTTCCTCCGGGTGCTCCGGTTTCCTTCCACATCCCAAAGACATGCTGTAGGTGGATTGGGCACACTAAATTGGCAATAGGCATGAGTGCGTGCATGTGTGTGCCTTCTGTGGAAGGTTGGGCGCCAGGCTGGCAACTCGACACAGTAAAACTCCACTGCCAATCATGAGCGGACAGTGATCCACTGTGTCGACCCCTAACCGGGAAAAGCCGAAAGAAGAAGAAGAAGTTTTCTTATAAGATTTCCATATTATTATTCCATACTCTACCTCAGATCTAATTAAACAGTCTTCATAAATCTTTTTATACAGCCTATAGTTTTATAACTATCATTGAGTGGTTGATTTAATCAGAAAAAAAAAACCTCAAAGCTGGATCTACCATTATACTAAGTCTTTAAATTAAACAAAAGTTTTGATCTCTGTGTGCTATATTACATATTCACTCTTTAATCTATGTCCCCCAGATGTGCTAAGTTTTTGATGTATTTATCATCATATCATTGTCTTGTGTTTGGTGTATCAATATATCAAAGGCTGAGGACTGGTCTTTGAAATGTCACAGCACAGTTTTTTTTTATTTTTTATTTAAAGATGTAACTATAACATCATGGGACATCATGTTATGGGTAATTAAAGATCAGTTTTTAACAAATGCATGATGATATATGGTTTATAGTCTCAAGCATTCTAGTTCTGATAATAGTTTACCGAACATAACCTTCTCCATTATTTTCCACAACAAGAAAGTTGACTAATGGGTCTAAATGAATTTGGGTTTGCAATGTTCTCTTTTCCTTAAGGATAGGTTTAAAAGTTGCATGTCTCCAATCTTGAAGACTATCTTCAAACTTAAATAACCAAGTGAATAACAAATGTAATGCTACTGCAAGTTGTTTTCTCATGTCAGTATTACTAATTTCATCTCCTCTGTGTGTTTTGCTTGGGTCCAGTTTGCTTAGTACTTTTTCAACATAATCTTATTTTACTGTTTGAAATTATCTGAATGTTACTAGCACAAATTATTTCACCCCTTTGTGCAGCCAAACTGCTTTGCATAAGATTTTGAAAATATATCAACAATGTGTTCGAGAATGAATTTTAGAATCTGCACAATTTATCTACATGCACGTCTTCACTCCTATCACATCTTTTATATATATATATATATATATATATATAGGTTTTTAAATATGCTTAATATCTTATATAATTTTTTTCAAAATTTTCCAGATTTTGTCTCACACTACATTTAATTTGTCTGTCAAGTTCATTTATTTATTTCAGTTTTCAAAGTTCTAAGTCAACCTCATTTCCATTTCTTATATATTATTATCTCTCATGTTAATTAAATATCTGGTTCTGACAGATGTTTATCATTTTTATCTTGTATGCCTAGATCAGATATTAAACATTTTCTTTTATTTTTTTGCATTCAAACAATTTCACTTTCAGAACTTACAACATTATTTCTGCCATCTTTCAAGTGAACGCATCACACCAATTTGTTCTACATATTGACTGTTTTGGTTCCATATAGTTTGTTACTGGTCTTCTCTGCATTGGTTTAGATTTCAGTTTGGTAGAATTATCTAGCAGTCATTTAACCTTTATAACCTCATGATCACTGCACAAACATGGTAAAGCTTGATGTGAAGTAACAATAATCTCCTTAGGAATGCAAACAGTATGTCCTGTTCTCAGGTAGGACTGCTTACAATCTACAATAATTGTTGTCCCCTCATATATGCTGTAAATAATTTCCTTACTAATGTTATAGAATCAACATTATTCCAGTCTGTTTCTGATAAATTAAAGTCCCCACCTATTATCAGTTTTCCTTCCTGTGTTTCATACAAGAAATGTATAAAATCCTCTAGTCATCTGCACTAGTCTTTGGCACTGTGTATAGTTCAACCCTTGTAATCTGTTACAGGGATAACCCAGCCAATGGGGATGCACAAGCCAGTGCATTTCTTTGTGCCGGTCCCAAGCCCGGATAAATGGGGAGGGTTGCGTCAGGAAGGGCATCTGGCATAAAATTTTTGACAAATCATCAGTTGAGACCCGGGTTAACAACGACCACCACCAGTACTGTTCGCCAACAGGGTGCTGGCGGAAATTGGGCTTCTGTTGGCCAAAGGAGGAGAAGAGGGGGTAGGCATGCCCGAAGGCAGGTAAAGGCTAGGACTGTGACAGTGAGGGTCGGAACTTTGAATGCTGGCAGTATGACTGGTATAGGGAGAGAGCTAGCTGATATGATGGACAGAAGGAAGGTTGGTATACTGCGTGTGCAAGAGACCAGATTGAAGCGGAGCAAGGCTATGTGTATCGGCGGCGGGTTCAAATTGTTTTATCATGGTGTGGATGGGAGGAGAAATGGCGTAGGGGTTATCCTGAAGGAACAGTATGCTAACAGTGTTTTGGAGGTGAAAAGAGTGTCAGATAGAGTGATGTTTATGAAGCTGGAAATTAATGGTATAATGATGAATGCTGTTAGTGCATATGCTCCACAAGATGGGTGTGCGATGGATGAGAAAGAAAAATTTTGGAGTGAGTTGGATGAAGTGGTGATGACTGTACCTAAGGGTGAGAAACTGGTGATTGGAGCAGATTTCAATGGGCATGTTAGTGAAGGAAACAGAGGGGATGAGGAAGTGATGGGTAGGTATGGTGTTAAGCAAAGGAATGCAGAAGGTCAGATGGTAGTGGATTTTGCGAAAAGGATGGACATGGCTGTGGTGAATACGTGTTTTAACAAGAGGGAGGAGCATAGGGTGATATACAAGAGTGGAGGAAGATGCACACAGGTGGATTATATCTTATGTAGAAGGGCCAGTCTGAAGGAGATTGGAGACTATAAAGTGGTGGCAGGGGAAAGTGTAGTTAGGCAGCATAGGATGGTGGTTTTTAGGATTACATTGGTGATAAAGAAGAGGAGGAGGCATGTGAGGGTAGCACCAAGAATCAAATGGTGGAAATTGAAAAAAAGTAATTGTGAGGTGGAGTTCAGGGAAGAGTTAAGACAGACACTGGATGGAAGTGAAGAGTTGCTGAATAGCTGGGTAACTACAGCAGAGCTAGTAAGGGAGATGGCTAGAAAGGTGCTTGGTGTGACATCTGGAAAGAGGAAGGATGACAAGGAGACCTGGTGGTGGAATGAAGAAGTACAGGAGAGTATACAGAGAAAGAGGTTGGTGAAGAAGAAGTGGGATTGTCAGAGAGATGAAGAAAGTAGACAAAAGTATAAGGAAATGAGGTGCGTGGCAAAGAGAGAGGTGGCAAATGCTAAGGATAAGGCGTATGAAGAGTTGTATGAAAGATTGGACACTAAGGAGGGAGAAAAGGGCATGTACTGATTGGCTAGACAGAGGGACCGAACTAGGAAAGATGTGCAGCAGGTAAGGGTGATAAAGGATAATGAGGGAAATGTACTCACAAGTGAGGAGAGTGTGCTGAACAGATGGAAAAAGTACTTTGAGGGCTGATGAATGAAGAGAATGAGAGGGAGACAAGGTTGGATGATGTGGGGATAGTGAATCATGAAGTGCAGTGGATTAGCAAGGAGGAAGTAAAGATACATTTGAAGAGGATGAAGAATGGAAAGGCTGTTGGTCCAGATGACATACCTGTGGAAGCATGGAGGTGTTTAGGTGAAATGGCAGTGGAGTTTTTAACTAGATTGTTTAGTGAAATCTTGGAAAGTGAGAGGATGCCTGAGGAATGGAGAAAAAGTGTTTTAAGAATAAGGGTGATGTGCAGAGCTGTAGTAACTACAAAGGGATTAAATTGATCAGTCACAGCATGAAGTTATGGGAAAGAGTAGTGGAAGCTAGTTTAAGAAGGGAGGTGATGATTAGTGATCAGCAGTATGGTTTCATGCCAGGAAAGAGCACTGCAGACGCGATGTTTGCTCAGAGAGTGTTGATGGAGAAGTACAGAGAAGGTCAGGAGGAGTTGCATTGTGTCTTTGTGGACTTGGAGAACGCATATGACAGGGTGCCTAGAGAGGAGTTGTGGTATTGTATGAGGAAGTCGGAGTGTCAGAGAAGTATGTAAGAGTGGTACAGGATATGTACGAGGGTAGTGTGACAGCGGTCAGGTCTGCAGTGGGAGTGACGGATGCATTTAAGGTAGAGGTGGGGGTGGGATTACATCAAGGATCAGCTCTGAGCCCTTTCTTATTCGCAATGGTGATGGACAGGTTGACATACGAGATCAGACAGGAGTCCCAGTGGACTATGTCATTTGCAGATGACATTGTGATCTGTAGTGAGAGTAGGGAACAGGTGGAGGAGACCCTAGAGAGGTGGAGATATGCTCTAGAGAGAAGAGGAATGAAGGTCAGCAGGACTAAGACAGAATATATGTGTGTGAATGAGAGGGAGGATAGAGGAATGGTGAGGATGCAAGGGAGTAGAGGTGGTGAAGGTGGATGAGTTTAAATACTTGGGATCAGTAGTTCAGAGTAACGGTGAGTGTGGAAGAGAGGTGAAGAAGAGAGTACAGGCAGGATGGAGTGGGTGGAGAAGAGTGTCAGGAGTGATTTGTGACAGACGAGTACCAGTAAGAGTGAAAGGGAAAGTCTACAAGAGGGTAGCGAGACCAGCTATGTTATATGAGTTGGAGACAGTGGCACTGACAAAAAGGCAGGAGTCAGAGCTGGAATTGGCAGAGTTAAAGATGTTAAGATTTGCACTGGGTGTGACGAGGGTGGACAGGATTAGGAATAAGTATATTAGAGGATCAGCCCAGGTTGGAAGGTTTGGAGACAACGCCAGAGAGGCAAGATTACATTGGTTTGGACAAGTGCTGAGGAGGGATGCAGAGTATATTGGGAAAAAGATGCTAAGGATGAAGCTGCCAGGTAACAGGAAAAGAGGAAGGCCTAAGATAAGGTTTATGGATGTGGTGAGAGAGGACATGCAGGTGGTTGGTGTGACAGAACAAGATGCAGAGGACAGAAAGAAATGGGAACAGATGATCCGCTGTGGTGACCCCTAATAGGAGCAGCCGAAAGAAGAAAGAAATCTGTTACAGGGATATGTTTATTTTCGTGATTATATAATTTACAGTATTGATGTCAACATGAAAGATACAATAATCACAAGTCTTGTAACAAAATTTAATTCCCATTCATAACACTGACACCTTATTTTTATTACAATATTTTTACAGGAAAAAACATTTATACCCTGACAGAAATGGTTTCTAATCATTGTTCTTTAACCATGTTTCATAAACAATGACAACATTAATATTATCTGGACACAGCAACTTTTCCAGTAAAAAATCTTTATTATTAATGCTTTCTGCATTAACAAACTTCACAGATCAAATTTTGCCATCTGTGAACTGTTAAAATTCTGACCTGACAAAATCCTGCCCTGTGTTAGTCAAATATTGTAACATATCTGCTGGGATATTCTCTTACCTTGACTTGACAAGTAGACTCCATCCTTTCAAAATACATTTATGTCCAGAATTAGGTTTGGATTTTCTATATATTCCCACTTTTTAAAATGGGCCATTTTTTCGGGTTCAGGCACCTAGGCAGTGAGACATTTCCCTGTGGTACATTTGACTGGGGACACATGGCTGAAGTGACAGTCAGCTGCAGAGAAATATGGCTGTTTGCAAATTCCTTGTGGACAAAGAGAAGAATGTGTTGCCATGCCCACAACTTCAAGAACCAAAGTCACAGGGGGAAAACAATGTCCATGGTCCCCAAGGTAACATGAGATAGCAGACAATATGGCAAGCATCAGCAGTGGGCTGGGCAGAGGGCATGTCAGTGGCGGTACAAATGCAGTGCACAATGGGCAGTACCATTATAAATGGTGTGTGTGGACCATTACCCCCTTTACATTCTCTAGGGAACATTACCTAAAATGCATACTGGAGCATAAATGTGACAACAGTAGCCTGCAGGATTTTTCCATGCTGTAGGACACTTCTACATGTTGTAGTTACATAAGTATGCACTCAACACTGAGCACAACACTCATTACTTCTTCTGCCTCCATGCATTTGGTTATTAAAGCTGTGAGCATGGCAGTATGTGCTTCTCTTTGCCCACAGGGAATTTGCAAACAGTCATATTTCTCTGCAGCTGACTGTCATTTCAGCCATGTATCCCCAGTCAAATGTACCACAGGGAAATGTCTCACTGCCTAGGCGCCTGAACCCCATTTTTTCATGAAGGTATTTACCCCCAATTTTTCATTCATGCTAACCTAGTTCCACTTCCAATATGGGATCTGTAAAAAAATGTCCTGATACTTGTACAAACTATGTTATCTTAGAAAGTTGCAAATTCCTACTGGCAGCCAGTGAGTCCCTAAAGATAAAATCATTTGATCCAACATGAATAAAAATACCTTGATACTTCCTTGTATTAAGGCATCCTAATGCCTTACTCACAGTTTATTTTGCTCTTGACAACCATAACACTGCTCAGTGTTCATTATCCTCCACAGAATTAGTTTCTTTAAAAAATTGAATCGCCAGTCACTAGTATATCACTTCTGATCTGGCTATGAAGAATCTTCTACCTGTAACGTAGTAACATCTGCTCTTATTTATTTTTTATTACAAAAAATAATATTCATCACCATTAGAATGCACTTTCATGGAGTGTCAGTTTTATTGAACTCATAACATTTATTTTTGTTTATCAAATTCATGAATATTAAGTTTGAGGTAACTAAATACAGTGCTATGGAAAACAATCACTCTGAAGGTTGAACAATCTCAGATTAAATATATACAGACTTGAGCAAGTTTTTGAGATCACAGAATGGGCTTGCATTCCACAAAATGCCTGCTTTTTTTGTTTAATTGACAATTGTGTATTGTTATTTTTTTTCTTTATGAATATGCAGACCATGATATTGTGTATTCAATTACTTGCACTTAGCTACAGACATCTGAACATGATCACCCAACTTTGATATTCACAATGAAATTCAAAATATACTGTGATGCTACCTCAACATTGAAAAGCTGCAATATTAACTATTGAGATTCATACAGCTCAGAAAACCACAAGTGGGTCTGACTATTCATTATTACACTCCTAAATGGAAATATGTCCATGACTGCTTTAACATAGAGGATACTTCCACACATAATTATTTTGAACAATAAAGTAAATATTAAGTATAATTATGTATGATGCCACTGAGCAATCAACATGGCTTACACTGTTCTACTATCTGGTTTTGACAATATTTTACTATCTAGTTTTGTCATTGTTATATACAATTCTTTTACGAGCATCTATCTCCAAGATAGTAAGTCTGAATGACATACGGATAGTTTGCTGCTTTCATTCCAAGTCCAAAAATGTGCATTTGAAAGTCTAACATAATGAATGTTTTGAGTGCTACAATGAAGATAAGGTACACAACTTGCCTGGAATGCATGCATAAATTTGTTTTACATTAACATAAGGGGTAATATAGTTGACCCCGTTCTGAGAAAATGCAGATTGTGCTAATTCTCATCTAAGCATTCTACCATCCTGATCTCTAACTCACTAAAAAAACAAAAAACAGTGGAGTTTTAAAACATTGCAGTTGTTATCACTATAATTTCAAGTAGTCTGCAATATGGGATGTTCTTGTCCAAATGACTAGGAGCACATCATTTCTTTTAATTATTATTGAAACTCATCCTTATAATCTGAATGAGTTTTAATTGTGATTAGTTATTTATGACACAATGTGTGTTTCATGTTTTGCCCAGTTTAAATTGCAAAATAAGAAAAAAATCTTGAGCTGGAACTCAAATAAATGTGCAATATTGTTCCAGACATTTTGCAAATCTGGTAACCAAGCAGGTGAGGAAACCACGTGAGAAAGGCCCTAGAATAGAACTCGGGTAAAAAAAAATATGAGCCATGTTTAAATTTCATAGAAATTTGTCCAGATAACAGCTGTGCTATGATAAATTTGAAAATGGTATTACTGACTGATAAACCAGGAATACTTTGGGCTTTCTGACCTTCAGAAAGTAACCATCTATATGATTCTATAGCAAATTTCATAAAAATACTCAGAATTGTCCTGCTGAATTTATATAGACTGTAATGGCCTTTTGTCATGTACCACATTACACTTACTGTAATAGGTTTTTGTTATGTGCTACACTCGGTTTCTTTGAAGTGCAGAGTGCATATTATTTACTGCTGCCTGATACCTTCAATGACACTGTATTCCTCACTCTAACAGCAGATTAGACTGCATTATGTCACATCTCCTTTGTGCATAGGACACAGGAATATGGCCTATTTGCTGAATGTGCTGCTAGCATAGATCTCTTGGGAAATGTAAGGCTATGTAGCCTCTGCTCCAAGACCAACCTCTTAGTGTTGTACACTCAAAAGTACTCACAGAGAGCACTGACATTCAGTAAAAAGCAGTTCAAGATATACTGAAGTTTCTGAACATATTGTTATGCTAAAATTTACAAAAACTCTTATTTGGGGCATTCAGAAATTTCTTGAGATACCTTATTCATTAGTGTGTGTGTGTGTGTGTGTGTGTGTGTGTGTGTGTGTGTGTGTGTGTGTGTGTGTGTGTGTGTGTGCGTGTAGCTGGGGATTACTGCATCACTTATACTGGTTAGTAACAGCTATCAGTTCAAAGATGTGGTACGATTTATAGACAGAGTTCACAAATGGTGATAGAACTGCTTATAATGTATTGGCTATTTTATTTATTGGTTATAATTATAATTATTATTTATGTTTTTTGCTTCTGTCATTTTTTTTTTCATTTTATATACAGAAGTAACAGTGCTTGTATTTTAAATGGATAATACAATTTTTTTTAAAACAAGAAACATCTTTATTAAATTCTCATGCATGACATATGCTATGTTACATTTATATAAATGACAATCAACCATAGCAACACAATCTCAGTTGCAAATATTACACATTCCAAACCATGCCGACATAAATGTAGCTGGAAACATTATACATCATGTTTAACATATCCAGTTATTGTTAGTCAGCCATTACATAACTCAATCAAATCCTGCCTTCTTCTAAACCTCGTTCCTCTTCTGGCTGTATTGATCCCACAGTTCCCCATTTTCTAATTTGCTTCCACCCTTTTCTAAAAATCCCATTTACAGTTGTTTTAACTCTGTTACCATCTTCACTACTTCTAGTAAAGCTGGTTTACACTTTGACTTCCATTTTCTAGTAATTGCTTTTTTTTGGCAGCCATCACAATTAGAATCAGCAAGGTCTTACTATGTCTAGGCAATTCTGAGTTTGTATCATAACTCAAAAAAATTATTTCCCTAGTCACTCCAACCTGCTTACTCCACATCTCTGACAGAGCAGTCTGTAGGGAATCTTTAAAGTCTACCAATGCATTACACTCACATGATATATGTTATCAGTTACATCTTCTGCCTCGTCATACTTCCAACATTTGCTGTCTAACTGGGGAAACATTTTTTGAAGTCTGCTTGGGGTATAAAAATACCCATGTAAACAATTTCAGGCAAAGATCTGAAATCTTCTAGAATTTGTTGCATATTTGAGAGACATGAATCACGAACTAGGTACTGAGTAAAAGTTTTTTTAATTAAAACAGCTCCACCAGCTCAGCGTAAAAAAGTACAAACACTTCCAAAATGTAAAGTCAAGCGCTTTCACCCGGGCCCTCCCAGGCTTTTTCAAGACATTTTTACATTGGGTGGTGGGTCCTTTTATATTACCCTTGTCCAACCCAAATACTTTAATTAACAATCAGTTAAGTCAAATTAAGTCAAATTAAGTCAAATTGCTTCACATTTACATTTTTAAAGAAATAAAAACCTTTTCTAACTCAATTGTACAAATAATACTAATAAATTTAATGTATTATTTGTACAATTGAGTTAGAAAAGGTTTTTATTTCTTTAAAAATGTAAATGTGAAGCAATTTGACTTAATTTGACTTAATTGATTGTTAATTAAAGTATTTGGGTTGGACAAGGGTAATATAAAAGGACCCACCACCCAATGTAAAAATGTCTTGAAAATACCTGGAGGGCCCGGGTGAAAGCGCTTGACTTTACATTTTGGAAGTGTTTGTACTTTTTTACGCTGAGCTGGTGGAGCTGTTTTAATTAAAAATCTTTTACTCAGTACCTAGTTCGTGATTCCTGCATCCTGGTTGTTCCAGATTACCAGTGGGTGCTTTTTCAGAAGTTTTTTGTGTTTTAATATTTGAGAGACATACATATATTCCCCCCGCATTGTTTCTTTGTAAATTGCTTAACTAATCTCTCTTCCTAGTCCTTCCTAACCTCCTCTGATTGATTCTTACAGTTATCATGTAATATTTTATACACTCTACTAATTATTCCTTTCTTAATGGCAACTTCTGTTATAGATTCTACTAAAAACTCTACCAGTGCTAGTGTTTCACTTAGGACCCCCCTATTTCTTTCTCTTTGCCTATACTCTGATATCAATCTTTGCTATAGAAGGCAATCTTTATCCTTTAGTCTTTGCAACTTCCCATTCTATTACTTTTCCCTCTCTAGTTATCTGCTCCCAGAACCTTGTTTCCTTTGCCAGTTTTCGCCAATATATTCCCACGCCCTCTTTCCTACTGTCTGTATCCCTAACTGCAGTCATCTCTATCAGCAGAATCTCCTTTCTCCATTCCCGTGTTTTCTTAGTTCTTAGAAGATCTTCTCCTACTTTATGAATATAATATTCTGTATGATTATTATTGTTCTCCTTAAAGGTCTACATCCAAAATCCAAGTCCCTTTCTGTTACTTGAGCTTCCCATTTCATCATCATCTTTTTCTACTTTGAATTAAAGTTTTCTGCTTGTGCTATGTATAGGAGCCTTAACTGTGTTCTGAAATACCCCTTCAACTTGGGTAATCCCAATCCACCCTGTTCTATTGGAAGAATAAGCTTATTCCACTTGACTCTTGCTGTCTTCCCCTCCCAGATAAAATTCTTCAGCTCTTTATAAATTGCTATCCACAACTTCTCCTCTGGTTGATTAAAATATGCCTGACCAGTATATAAAAGTAAAGGGACTAAAGATATGTTAACTGCTTGTATCTTACAATCAATATCCATGTAATGGAGCTTCTATTTCTCAGTTTTTGTATTATCTTTTTTTTAGTCTCTCCCCACATATCCTTAGCTACTACACCAGTATCATTTTATCATGGTGAAAGAAATCGTATGTAGGTACATAATTTACTGTTATTGCTTTTGTTTTTGCTTCATTAATTTTGTATCCCAAAAAGGTTTGAAACTGTACTATTTTAGCAAAATTAATGTGCCTTTGTTCTGCTGTATATAATAGTGGAACTAGAGAGACTAGTGATTGGAGTGGACTTCAGTGGGCATGTTGGCGAAGTGAACAGAGGGGATGAGGAAGTGATGGGTAGGTATGGTGTTAAGGAGAGGAATGCAGAAGGTCAGATGATTGTGGATTTTGCGAAAAGGATGGATATGGCTGTGGTGAATACGTATTTTAAGAAGAGGGAGGAGCATAGGGTGACATACAAGAGTGGAGGAAGATGCACACAGGTGGATTATATCCTATGTAGGAGGGCCAGTCTGAAGGAGATTGGAGACTGTAAAGTGGTGACTGGGGAAAGTGTAGTTAAACAGCATAGAATGGTGGTCTGCAGGATGATGTTGGTGATCAAGAAGCAGAGGAGGAGTGTGAAAGCAGTGCCAAGGATTAAATGGTGGAAGTTAAAAAAGGGTGATTGTGAGGTGGAGTTAAGGGAAGAGTTAAGACAGGCACTGGGAGGCAATGAAGAGTTACTGAATAGCTGGGTAACTACAGCAGAGCTAGTAAGGGAGACTGCTAGGAAGGTGCTTGGTGTGACATCTGGACAGAGGAAGGAGGACATGGTGGTGGAATGAGGAAGTACGGGAGAGTATACAGAGGAAGAGGCTGGCGAAGAAGAAGTGGGATTGTCAAAGAGATGAAGAAAGTAGACATGAGTATAAGGAGATGAGGCGCATGACAAAGAGAGAGGTGGCAAAGGCTAACGATAAGGCATATGGAGAGTTGTATGAGAGACTGGACACTAAAGAGGGAGAAAAGGACCTGTACCGATTGGCTAGACAGAGGGACAGAGCTGGGAAAGATGTGCAGCAGGTAAGGGTGATAAAGGACAGTGAGGGAAACGTACTCACAAGTGAGGAGAATGTGTTGAGTAGATGGAAAGAGTACTTTGAAGGGCTGATGAATGAAGAGAATGAGAGAGAGAGAAGGTTGGATGATGTGGGGATAGTGAATAAAGAAGTGAAGCAGATTAGCAAGGAGGAAGTTAGGACAGCTATGAAGAGGATGAAGAATGAAAAGGCTGTTGGCCCAGATGACATACCAGTGGAAGCATGGAGGTGCTTAGGAGAAATGGCAGTGGAATTTTTAACCAGATTGTTTAATGAAATTTTGGAAAGTCAGAGGATGCCTGAGGAGTGGAAAAAAAGTGTTTTGGTACCTATCTTTAAGAATAAGGGGGATGTGCAGAGCTGCAGCAACTACAGAGGGATAAAACTGATCAGTCACAGCTTGAAGTTATGGGAAAGAGTAGTGGAAGCTAGGTTAAAAAGGGAGGTGATGATTAGTGATCAGCAGTATGGTTTCATGCCAGGAAAGAGCACTACAGATGCAATATTTGCTCTGAGAGTGTTGTTGGAGAAATACAGAGAAGGTCAGAAGGAGTTGCATTGTGTCTTTGTGGACTTAGAGAAAGCATATGACAGGGTGCCTATTGAGGAGTTGTGGTATTGTATGAGGAAGTCGGGAGTGGCAGAGAAGTATGTAAGAGTGGTACAGGATATGTACAATGGTAGTGTGACATTGGTGAGGACTGTGGTGGGAGTGACAGATACGTTTAAGGTGGAGGTGGGATTACATCAAGGATCAGCTCTGCGCCCTTTCTTATTTGCAGTGGTGATGGACAGGTTGACAGATGAGATCAGACAGGAGGCCCCGTGGACTATGATGTTTGCAGATGACATTGTAATATGTAGTGAGAGTAGGGACCAGGTTGAGGAGACCCTGGAGAGGTGGAGATATGCTTTAGAGAGGAGAGGAATGAAGGTCAGCAGGGCTAAAACAGAATATATGTGTGTAAATGAGAGGGAGGGTAGAGGAATGGTGAGGATGCAGGGAGTAGAGTTGGTAAAGGTGGATGAGTTTAAGTACTTGGGATCAACAGTTCAGAGTAATGGTGAGTGTGGAAGACAGGTGAAGAAGAGAGTACAGGCAGGGTGGAATGGGTGGAGAAGAGTGTCAGGAGTGATTTATGACAGACGGGTACCAATAAGAGTGAAAGGGAAGGTCTACAAGAGGGTAGTGAGACCAGCTATGTTATATGGGTTGGAGAAGGTAGCACTGACGAAAAGGCAGGAGTCAGAGTTGGATGTGGCAGAGTTAAAGATGTTAAGATTTGCACTGGGTGTGACTAGGATGGACAGGATTAGGAATCAGTATATTAGAGGGTCAGCTCAAGTTGGACAGTTTGGAGACAAAGCAAGAGAGGCGAGATTGTGTTGGTTTGGACATGTGCTGAGGAGGGATGCTGGGTATATTGGGAAAAGGATGCTAAGGATGGAGCTGCCAGGTAAGAGGAAAAGAGGAAGGCCTAAGATAAGGTTTATGGATGTGGTGAGAGAGGACATGCAGGTGGTTGGTGTGAAAGAGCATGATACAGAGGACAGGAAGAAATGGAAACAGATGATCCGCTGTGGCGACCCCTAACGGGAACAGCCGAAAGAAGATGATGATGATGATGAACAGTATTAACAGCTACTTATGTTCCTTCTAGTTCAGATTAACTATGACCCTAATCTTATATAGTTCTTAAAAACAAAACAACTATTTTCAAATTTTAACCTTCTCCCTCTCTTGGGAAACTTTTAATTGTCATTTTACATGCCATATCAATCCACCACATTTATATTCTTCCTATTACAAAATCTACCTCCTTACCAATGTTGATTGCCATGTTATTAAACTTCCTTCACTACTCCTTTAAAACAATTCCAACAATATGCAACATCATCCATGTACTGGAAAAGACATATTTAATGTCATATGATATGCTAACTACCATTGCTTGCTGAAATGATAATGATGAGAGCCATTTTGACACAGGCTTTTGCTTTGCTCCTGCTACACATTCTTCCTCAGTTTCACTCATATCCTCCACTAACTGACCCACTACATGCACAAACAGTCCCTCCCAGCATTTCCATCTTTTTGTTATCGCTTTCTTTGCTGTAGTGACAATTCCCCACAGTAAGCTATCTTGATTACTTCCTCCTTCTTCATATTCCCTTCCTAACAGCCATAGGGTCCTTGTCATAGTCAGTTTTCCACCAGTACAATCCCTGATCATCCCTTCCACTTCATCCTTCTATGCTGTCAACCCTGGGCAGCCCTAGAATATATGTACCTATCTTCCTGTAACTGCATTTCTGCATCTCCAACAGCCATCACTAACATCATTATACATCCTCTTTAACCTAACTTGAGTATAAAATATTTGTGCAGACAATTCCACACAAAAATCTGGAGTTTCCTAATTTTTAAAGCTTTACATGTTAATTCCAATACTTTTCTCCATCTGCACTGTGATTTCAGTCCCCAGTGTAGAGGGCCACTCCTCTCTCAAACTTTCTCTCCCTTCACTCTGTTGCTCCCTCAATAACTGATATAAAAATAAATTTAACCTTTTACTGCACCTTCCTTCTTTCCTGCACTCAATAAACCATTGCATTAACCCTGACAAGCAGGACTGATTTATCTTAACCCAACTCAACCTCTTTAGCTCTCTTAAAAAAGCTAAATAAAAGCCCTATGGCACTGTACCCTCCCCACTTGCCCTTTCCCCAGCTTATTATCTTCCCTTCCACAATTATCTGATCCCAGTATTTAATCCCCACTCCAATTTTTTTGCCCATTTTCTTAATGGAGACTGGGGGTCTGCATCTCTAATATGGGTACCTAAGGGAAGAATGTCTTCTCTCCAATGCTGCCACTCTTTCAATTTTTCTACTAATCCCTCAACTTATTGGCTGCAACAACAGTATTTCAATTGTAGGGGCATCCCTGCCCCGAAAGGCTTGAATTATATCAACTCCGACAACCAGTTAATCTTTTCCTGAATCATTCTTTTCTGCATAGAAACATATTAATGTCTTTGGAGTCTAGCTAACAATTTTAAATGCATTTTCCTCTCATAATTTGTTATAACTGGAATCCCAATTCCCCCAGCATCTTTTGTTATAGCCAGCCTCTTCAATTTCACCCTCGGCATTTCTCCTCATTCATAGATTCATAGGTTCAATGTTGTTTATTGGCTAATGACCACAAGGGCTTTTGTAAGTCTAGCCATGCATCCCAAATCTCTGACAATTTCTAGTACCATTGATAAGTGTAAGCATGGGGCTTGGGAGGTTAAACATTTACAGGCAGTGGTCTGGGAGATGAAGCTTTCACAGGCTGCCTGTGTCCATTAGAGACATAGGGGCCAAATGAAGGATGAATTTCCTGTTCTCCATCCAATTGTCCAAGTTAAACTTGCATTGGGTTAGAAAGTAGTCTCTGGGATACATAACTGTCTCTCCAGCATGACCTACTTATATCACAGGCAAGGTTTAAGTCTTTAGAATGGGTAATTCTGGTGCTGCTTGTTTGGTGAACATGCAGGAGGTCCCACAGAGTGGGGTCTGACAATGCCTTATATTCCAGGCATGGATCTCCCCTAACGGCCTGTGGGATAGGGCCTTGAGCAGTCTGCATAGGACATATTACTAACACTCTGTATTCTTTTAGTGAGGAACCTCTGTGAACATTCCAATTGTGGATATGCATAGTTAGGTACACACCAAAAGGGGAATTGTAGTCAGTGGAATAATGACTTCCTTGGACCTAGATGCCATACCTTTGTTTATAAGTTGAACAACATAGAATTAATTCCTCACTACTGTAGACAAGTGATGTTCAAAGGCTAGATTACTGTCTGTGTTTGTCCCCAAGTTCATGACTACTGGATCAACTCTTAGGGGTGTGCTTTCAATATGATACTTACCAGGGGTGGATGACTTTCTGAAGGATGCTATTATACAGTTACGGCTATTTAGTTTTAGTCCATGACTCTGGCACCAGTTGTCTCTCTGTGTCAGCCCTTCCTGGAGAACATTTTTCTCAGTGGATGATTCAATGACAGCTCCTAATTTGCAATCATCTGCAAATTTAGTCAGCCAGAGGCCACTGACATTGGCCTTGACTTCACAGAAGTAAATGCCAAAACGGAAAGGTCACAGGACTGATCTTTGAGGGACTCTGCTTGTGATTGGCCTCTTTGTAGAGGTGGACTCCCTAATTCTAACTTCCTGGGTCCTGTCTGTGAGCCAGCTCATTATCCACTGAGTTATATAATAGCTTATACCTAACCTCTTAAGTTTGTCAATAACACCTGAGTGGGGTATTGTATCAAATGCCTTGCCCAAGTCAAGATATGCAGTGTGAACCATTTTGCCCTCATCCATTTCTTTGGTAACCTTCTCAAAGAAGTCTACCAGGTTGAGTAGGCATGACCTGCCCTTGGTGAAACTAAATTGGGTTGGGTCCAGTGTTTGGAGGTTTCATATGTCATTTTTGATCATTTCCAAGATAATTCTTTCCATGGCTTTGGATATGAGACTGGTGAGACTAAGTCTGTAATTTCCAGAGCCTGTAGATGGTCCACCTTTGTGCAGTGGGATGAATGCTGTTATTCTCCATTCATGAGGCACTAAGCTGGTTTGGAGGCTACAGTTAAATAGCCATTCCAGCTGGCCTGATAAATCATGTTTCATGCTATTTAGAAGGCATCTTGGGATATTGTCTGGGCCAACTGATGCAGTGTTCTTGGCCTTAGAGAGAACATTAAGGACCTGATCCCTAGTGGTAGCAGGGGGAGTTATATTTGATGGTATTTCCTGAGGGAAGGCTGATGAGGAGAGAGGGGTACAGTTGGAGTTGAATTTGTTGGCCAGTAGGTTTGTTATAGCTTCTAGCTAAGTATAGCTGGCTCCATTTACAATGAGCTCTGCACACAATTATGTACTGTCTTTGAGGCTGCGGACATAGCTAAAGAATGCATTGTGGCTGTCCTTAGCCTGAGAGGTCAAACTTACCTCAAATTTGGCTTTGGTAGACTTCTATTTGTCCTCCAAGTTGTTTTTATTTTTTATTTTTTTGTGACAGTGCTTTTATCCTGCTGGGAGCTGCACCTCCTAATTTTTGCCATGATTTTCCTCCTTCTATTATACAGCCTATTGATGTTGTGATTCCATCAGGGTAGCTTGTTTTTTGATTTAGTTCTGTACTTCCTCCTGGTGGGTACAGCTTCCTCTATGCAGCTATTAACATGTTTGTATAGGGTATCTGTGAACACTTCTGAGTAGGCAGCAGTGTTCTCAGGGTTTATGGAGCTTGCCCAGTTATCACTTAATAGTAGAATGTTAAGCTTAGAGTAGTTCCTGATCATTCCAGGGTTAGCTGGGATTCCAGGTATTGTTTTTAATTCAAAGGAGACCATTTTGTGGTTTGACCTTACCAGAGAGCACATTAAACTTGGGGTGTGCATCACTCTCCCATATTAGTAAGGATCAGATCCAGTATGGTTGCATCCCTTGTTGGTGTACTGACAATATGATCCAGGGAGTTTGTGTTTAGAAAACCAAGTAATCTCTGTGCCTGTGTGTTTAGTGTCATATATTCCCAGTTAATAGTGGGGTAATTAAAGTCACCCATGAATATGGTATTGGGTTGGATAATGTTTCCAATAAGTTTAAATACATGGTATGGGTTTCCTGGATCATAAAGGAGGACCTATAGCTTGCACAGAAGTGGTATTGGACTTTGCCTACGATGATTCGAACATGGAGAAGTTCAAATACATTGTCCTGTTTGACCAGCCTTGAGGAATATTTATGATGTAAATTGAGACACCTCCACCTTTAGTCCCTGTCTGTGTAGTAGCTGGTCTAAATGTCTGGAAGGCATTATAATCTTGCATTGCTGGTTTGCTCTATGTGGCTTTAAACCACATCTCAGTGACCACAGAGACATCATCATTCTCTAGGGCAAAGACCGCGTCTAGGGAGTACTGTTTTGTTTAGACCCCTAACATTGAGCAGTAAAACCTATAGATTATCTTGGTTTTAACTTGCTATACCAGAAGTACTTTTAGTTTGGCATTGCCTAAGAGAGATACTATGGGGGAGAACAATGTTTCAGCTAATATTCCAAACTCTAAAGGGGAGAGGTGCAGACCATCCCTGGCAAAACAGCGTGGTCTACCATGCTGACAAATATTGCACCCCCTTAGAATGACACCAGAAACTTAGTCAATTATTAAAGTCAGTCATCTTTTGTTCATATTGTGGCATCATCCTTGGAGAAGGTAAAATGCCACTCAGTGCTAGGCTCATACCAGCCTGGGACACATATTCCGAGAGCTCCATGATGTCTTTATTCATATAGTCTAGGGAGGTACATCTCAGGTCATTTTCACCCACAAGCACTATGACTGAGTAATACTGGTATTGTGGTCCGATGACCTGAGCGTATGTGTAATGTGGCTGATGCTAGCTCCTGATAAGCAACTGACTGCGACTTTCTCTTACTCAGCCTGGTGAGAGGGACATCAGTGTGTTTCACAATGGAGTCCCCAATGACTAGAATGTTGGATTCTGTGGTGGCTTGCCTTATGGGCTTAGATGTAGAGGCTTCATGAGATGTGGCTGCATGTGTTGATGTGGGGGTTGTTTTGAAAGAGTGCATTCAGGGTTGCTGATTGTGTTTGTTATTTGTACTTCGTCTAGGAGGTCTTTTGGATTTAAGAAGGTTACATTTAAGTGCATATGAGAGTCTATATGTCTGATATGAATTGTGTGTGATGGGTGCAACGTATATACTACTGACAACCTTAGGAGTACTTTTATGTGAGAGCTTTGCTTCCAAAACATTGTGCAAATACATCTCTCACACACCATATCAGTTTGCTTGAGAATTAACTGGTTGTCAATAAACATGAAGCAATTTCCACATTGCCTCAAGATGCCCATATCCACCAAGCTTGTACTGCAGATAGTGGGAAGGTTCATATCCATGGCAACAGACCCTTTTTTACTGATTAGACAGTTGGAGTGTAAACATAAAGTTAGGAGTATCTGGTTTACAACTCTGGGGGCAGTGCTTGCTGAAAACTAGTTGTTCTGTGTGCATCTAGGTATTGGTGAAATTTCAATGGTGCTTTTACAGGAAAAATATAAACTCAAGGTGTCTGTGGCTGTATAGGGCACTGACACAGACTTGAGGGAAAATTAATAAGTAGAGCCTGATGATTTATGGCTAAAGTATTTAGGCAGATATTCTGAAGATGGAAGCAAATCAAGCAGTACTTAAAAGAAAAACTAACTTGTCAAGAATGATGGAAACAGGGGTCACCTGAATGGCTACTGCCTGACTACCATTAGTATTGGTCTCACCATAGTTTCACTCTGCTAGGGTACAATGCTCCTTTGCTTCTTCTCTCACCAGGAGCTAAACAGTAAAACCAATCCCAAGATGGGAAGCAGGCCACAGCCTGTTTGGTGATCCACAGACTTGTCTCAGATGATGTAAAGGTCTGCAGGTTTGTTGTAGCCTTTTCCTGATAGATGCCTTGAATAGCAACCAGACCAATCAGAAAGGTCAAACACAGACACTCACTTCCCAACCAGAAAAAGCCAGGAATCAACATGCTCTGCTCCTTCTCTCACCAGAAGCAAAATATAAGCACAAATTCCAAACTGGAACCTATGAAGCAATTATTAGGTTTTTCCGTGGTGAGCAGCAGTCCCCAGGAAATAATGTTCTTATGCTTCTTCTCTCATCAGGAGCAAAACAGAAGCACTAATCCCAAGATGGTAAATTCCTTCATCCTCTGAACAAGTTTTCTTCTCTCTGTATTATTTAAAGAATTTTAAAAGGATTGGAGGCGATACAAAACACATGGTGTCACATGTCATTTTAACATGTGCACTTGTTGATCCAACTCAAACCGCAGAATCTTCCAACTAGTTAATTTCTTGCTAAGACTACCTATTCCAAAAATGTACTTATTAACCTCAATCCTGAATACCTCATGGCATCTTGTTTAACAAATTAATTCCATATCCTCTGATCCTTAACTCATTGTTCTATCTCTACAGTTGCAAATTGGGCTTTGTCCTCATTTACCTTCTATCCCAGTAGAGTATCATAATCAGCAAGAAACTTACATACTTCTTTTAAATTTTCTCCTGGATTTGCCAATGACAAAAATTACATCATCTGCATGTAAGGTTATTTTTAAGTCTAAATCCCACCCACATAAATCATCTTACCTTTGACTGCCTGGCCCAAGTCACCAGTGGTTCTGTGTATTGCGATGACAGAGGTCAACCCTGCCTCTTGAAAATTGAAATTTCTTGGACAACCCCTTATTATCTTCACCTGTGCCTGTGAACCTTTATAAATACTCTTTAACAGCTCTTGAAATTGTTTCAGGAATTTAACCCTTTCTACTACTTCAAAGAGAAGTCCCCAGATGACTATCAAAGGCTTTTTCTACATCTAAAGTCAATAGGGCCACCATCTGATCCTTAGCCTCAGCTTTGCACCTCAACACTAAAATTCTGTTTATGTTATCAAAAGTTTTCTGATCTTGCACAAAACCACATTGATCCCAGTGTATTATTGTTAGCAGGATGCTAGTTAATCTAACTGCCAATGCAGACAAATATTTTATTAGTCATTTAAAATAGTAATTGGTCTATAAGAAGTGACTTCTTCCTGGTTCATACCTTCTTTATGCAAGATCAGTATAATGTCCATATGCCATGACTCTGGGGGATCTACCTCCATTCAATATCTGGCTAAATAAATCTACTCATACTTTACAGATGTTATCCTTTTCGTATTTCCAGAACTCTACTGGGAGCCCATCTGACAAGGTGACTCCCCATTTGTCTGCTTATCAATGACCTCCTTGATCTCTTCCGCTGTAAGCCTCCCCATTATTCTCTGTCCTTCCTCTTCTGAAAGCTCTTCCAAGTTAAGATTACTCAGGAGTTCCCTAGTTCTCCACTCCAACTCTGAAGATCTCTCCTCACCCTTATACAACTGCCTGTAATTCATGAATTCTTGCAGAATCTCTTATTGCCTTTCATTTCACTTAAACCTCACTCTTTTCCTTAACCTCCAAACTACCCTTTCTGTCTGTTTTTTTTTTTCATTTTGAGTTTGCTAGCAAGAGCCTTAAGCACCCTAGAGTTTCCAAACTACCCCCCCCCCCCAGTTTCCTTACTGCAGTCCCCCAACAATTATCTGAGCCTCTCTTCACTTTTACAATTCTCTAAAATAAAGGTAGGAAATCTCCAGTGCCTAAAGAGAAGTTTGTTTTTCTCCCAGTTTATTATCAGCTTCACCCTAGCATGGTCTGACTGCAACTAGTGGGCCACATCTATAAGCAATATGTCCTTTCTGTTTTTCTTTATATAACATCTATCTAACCTCGACCAGCAGTGCTATCTCTTACTGTATTGTGTAAGATCACACAAAACCCCCTCCTACTTACCACCCATGCATCTAGCAACCCCAATTTGTTGTATAGCCTCCTTATACTTTTCTCCTTGTGCGTCAGCTTCTCTTTTTTTACCATCCTTAATATTAATAAAAATTACAGTCCCCGATAATCACCAAAAAAACTTCATAAAACGGTATTGTTTATTGAAAATTCTGTTGAATAACAGTAACAAAACCTGCCCTAGCTCTGGAACCAGAGCCTAAATGGCAATGTTTGGTAAAACTGTGGACAGAAGACCAGGTGGCAGCTTCCAAGATGACCTGAGTAGGGATGCCTTTTAGAAAGTCAGTGGTAGCTGCCCTTTGTCTCATGGAGTATGCCCTGACACATGCTGGTGGTTGCTTTCCATGATGAGTATAGTAAAGGGTAATACAATTAGTAATCCATTCTGAAATTGTCTGTTTGGAGACGGGCCTGCCTTTTCCTTTTGCAAAGGACACCAAATGTTGTTCTGCTCTATTGGAGACTGTGATCTGCTAAAGTAACGCCTGATCTGTTGATGCACATCCTGGGAATGCATGATTTGTTCAGCTTTATTTTGTGGATTAGGGTTGAATACCAGTGGATGTATAGCTTGGATTAAAGAAACTACTACTTTGGGCATGGAAGAAGGGTTAGTTCTCAGGGTGTCTCAACCCCAGTGGAATACAGTGATGGGTTATTTGCACATCATGGCTTGCAATTCTGAGACCCACCTCAATGAGGTGATTGCTATCAGCAGGGTGGTCTTCCATGTGTGCATCTTTAAAGGGGTTGAGTCAGCTGGCTCTAAATGTGGTAGAATAAGTTTTTCCAATACATATTAAAGGTTCCAATAGGGGAATAAAATTTCTCCTGGGTGATCTTGGGTGTATTATCCCTTCTATAAATTGTTTCAAGTCAGGGTGGGTACAGATAGGAGGAGAACAAGATGCAGACCAAGGTATGCAAGCAGAGATAGCAGATGCATGTACATTAAGTCTTAAATAAGAAAGGCCCTGGTTGAATAATTCTGAAAGGTATTCTAGCACTTGATTCATGCCAGCATTAAGGGGCATCATACCCTTGGCCTGGCACCAAATTAAAAATCTTTTCCACTCAGATAAGTATGATTTTCTTGTAGTTGTTTATCTTGGCTCTCTCAGGATATAATACTTCAGTAGAGTAAAGTGCATTGCTGGGTTTTAAAATCCAATCTTCCAGGCTGTTAGCATGAGTGTGCTTAGGTGTGGATGAATGACAGACCCCTTGAGTTAGGTGAGTAGATCTATACTGGGGGAATAGTATAGTATCTCCCCTCACTGAGGGCCATCAAAATGGAGAACCAGTGTTGCCTTGGCCAGGAAAGGGCTAGGAGTATCATCCTTGGCACATCTGACCTCACTTTTAACAATAACCTGGGAATTAAGGGCAACAGAGGAAAGGCATACAGGAAGGGCTATTTCCATTTGAAGGGGAAGGCATCTGCTATCCATGTTGCTGTTTGGTGTGTTCTGGAATAGAACCTTTGTGGTTGTCTCTTCATAGGACAGGCAAAGGGAGATATACGTGGGTATCCCCATTGGTGGATAAGGTCAAGGAAAATCTGCCTCTTCAGCATCCATTCACTGGGGTCCAGAAGTTCCCTGTTCAGAGAGTTTGCTATGGTGTTGTTCTGGCCTAGAATGTAGGATACTTTTAATATCAACTATAGTTGTTGGTCAAAATGAAATACCTTTATCACTAGACTGTACAGGGGGTAAGAATGAATCCCCCCCCCCACGTTTGTTTGCATACCACATAACTGTGGCATTCTCCAGCCAAGTCTGCAGTGTTCCTGGAATCACATTGCATAGGATTGTTTTTATAGCTAGAAACACTGTCACCATTTCTGTTTGGTTTATGTGCAGTTAACTTTGTTCTGGATTCCTGATTTCCTGCACCTTCAACTTCTAAGTGTGTTCCCAGGCTATGTCTGAGGTGTCTGAGGTAATAGTTTTGTCTGTCTCTGGTTGACAGAAGCTTGGCATGGGTTCTGTAGAATGCTGTTTATCCACCAACTAATTCCCTTTTCAGGCATGGAAGAATGGGTAACAGGGCTTCTAGAGGTTGTGAATGCTGGTCCCAAGTGTTTTTTAGGAACCACTGGAGAGATTTCTCATGTGCAGTTTTGCAAGAGGAACCATTAAGATGCAGAATGCCATGTACCCAAACACCCAGAAGAATTCCTTTGCAGTGACAGTCTGCCTTTGTAATAGGAGATCTTGTCTTGTGGTAGGAAGGACTTTTGTTGTACTAAGTCTATCAATGTACCCAGAAAGAAAATTATTGTATGTGGCTGTAGCTGAGAGTTTGGGAGGTTGTGGATGAGACCTACCTTCTGGAAGAAATCCATGGTAATTTACAAGGCTGTCTGAAGCTCCTGGATGTTGTTCACTGGATCAGGTAATCATCCAGGTAAGGGTAAGGGTAAATGTGAACTCCAAAAGTTCTGCAATTGGCTATAACAGGTGTTAGAGATTTGGTGAATAGTCTGGGAGCAGTAGATAAGCCAAATGGTAAAGCAAAGAAATGGTATGTAATCCCCCTGACAAATAAATATATTTCTGTATTCCCTGGGTATAGAAATGTGTAGGTAAGTGTCTTTTAGGTCTAGGGTCACCAGATAGGCTCCATGGAAGATCATGGGCAGAATCTTTTGCAGGGTTAGCATTTTGAACTTTTAACTTTGTCTAAAACTGGTCTCCAGGTGCCTTACTTTCTTGACATCAGTTGAATTCTTAAGTAGAACCATGTGTCCTCTTCTCCTATAGGAATTAGCTGAATTGCATCTTGTAGATGTTCTATTACAATACAGCAGAAGTCGTCCCTCTTGGTCATTTGGGGCTTTGGTATCCCCAGAAAGGGAGGGGGAATTCTCTAAATCGAATGAAATTGCTTCTTTCTGTGATAGTTAAGATCCACTAGCCTTGGTGATGATCTATTGGCATTGGATCCTTGAATGCCCCAGGTCTAGTATATTGCTGCCTTCTGGTTTGTCTTGCTGTCTTGCCTCAGGGAGGTTTCTCTTTTTCTTGCCTTGGATGCAGTGGCCAAGGTTTAAAGGAGTTTTATTTAGGTGTGAAAGACAAATAACATTCTTTAACGGTTTTGATTTGTTTTCCTTTTTTGTCTAGTTTTTCAAAAAATTTCACAGCAGGGGTACCAAACAGGAATTTCTTATCCAGTGGGTCATCCAGAAGTACTGCCTTCACCTGGTCTGAGAGACATTTTTTTTCTCAGCCAGACATGTCTGTGTTTGACAGACCCCATAGCAGCTGCCCTACATAATGCATCCAATGCATCACAGACACATTTTGGTAAGTGTCGGGACACCTAGATTGCTGATCTAGCTGTTTCCTATATACCCCTCTGCAGGCTCTTGTCTGAGATCCCCTCTACCATAGCAATGATCTTTTTTCTGTAAAGACTCCATGTACTTTAACATGTGAAACTGGTAGTTAAGAGTCCTTGTTGAAACAGTAGCTGATATGCAAGTCTTTTTACCAAATATATGAAGCATTATACTTACTCTGCTATTTAATAATGGACGTCTGACTCCATCCTTAGGAAATCCCTTGGCAGACTGAGTAGACACCACTAAAGGGATCTGTCTGTGGGTTCTTGTACAGGTGCTTGTGGGTGTCAAGAACTTTGTATAAGCAGTCTGGCTTTCTAGGGCCAGGAGGAAGGGAGTCAGGCTGCAGAGATATGTCACAAAGACATCCTCCATAACTACATGTACAAGTGGAATTACTTAAGGTCTGGAAGATGGCAGGCTCAGAAGCTCTCTGTAATGGGTCTGGGTCTAAGAAAACTCTTTGCTTTCTGAATTAAATGAGTCATTCAAAGGATAAGTCCTTGATGGAGGGGGCACAGAGGAAAGGGTGTCATTTGCTTCCGAGTCAGGGAAAGATTAAGGAGGGAGGTGTTCAGCATAAAGCAACTGTTTGTCATCTTCGGATTCTGAGGAGTCTTGAGCCCTCCTGGGGAGCTATATCTCTTCTTCTTTTACAAGAAGAAACTCTTGGAACAGCTGTGACAGGCTGGGCCCTCTGAATGTCATGAAATCCATGAACTCCTGGGCCAGCTTAACCATGTCCTGTACACCAACCTAGGTAGAAGAGGCTGAGGACTGGGGCAGTATGGGCTGGAACAAGCTAACTGGCTTCTTGGGTTTGGTTGTCTGTGATTTTGTCATCATGGCATCAGGATGTGGGTGAGTGGCCACAACCTCTATCCAGTCCCCTGCAATTTTCTTATATATGATTACCAAGGGAATATCTCCTGATCCCTCAGTTACTAACACTTGGGTGTCAGAAGCAGAGCCCTACAAAGCAGCTTTGGAACAGATGGTATGGTACTTGTCACCTTGGTGTGGGGTTTTGCCATGGTGGCCTTACAAGGGGTCTCTCCAAAGGTGTCTGACCTAGTAGTTATCAGACCAGGGGCTATAAAGACATCTCACCTGAGTCATTGACAGAAGACCTGACT
This sequence comes from Protopterus annectens, assembly GCF_019279795.1. Classification (NCBI taxonomy): domain Eukaryota; kingdom Metazoa; phylum Chordata; order Ceratodontiformes; family Protopteridae; genus Protopterus; species Protopterus annectens. The sequence goes on from NC_056748.1 coordinate 357,863,528, forward strand.
GTGGATAGGGAAGGCTCTCCATTATCCAAGACAACCTTCTCCTTCTGTTTCTTATCTTTCAATTTCTTTGGTATGGAATCAAACAATGCCATAGTGTGCAATGAGGTGGGTGGCATTGGATTAGAAGACTTCCTATGGGATGCAAGGACTTCAGTCCTAAATTTCAAAGTTTTTTGAACAGAATCTGCCATAATCCTGACAACTAGAAATGTCATACTGATGTCCAAAGCAAAACAAACAATATAAATGGAAATTTTTATGCTTTAAGCAGTTATTAACCTTCTTAAGCATTAATTAGAAAAAAGTTCCACAGTGGGATACTTATCTGAAAGCAAGTTGGTGATAACTCTGTAAAAACTATCTGACCAAAGGACTGCAAGCATTAGACAAACACAGTAGTGGACTGGACTGCACAGCTAGAAAGATCTGAAGATGGCACTGATGGATGGCCATCTTAAACCCTGACATTTGGATGTCAGTCCTCAGACATTCGTCAGCTGGGGATAATGCAAAGACTCTGTGAGGAAGACCCAAAATAAAGTACTGCAACACTGACTATGAAGAATATACCTCTATAACCCTACTCCCCCTATCCAACCTGTTGCTCATCCCTCTCTAATAGATGACAAGCAGGTGGTATATTTTGTTTAGATGCTTTAATACAAGAAACACATCAGGATGGATAGCAGCATCATAAAATATAAACAAACTAGTTAACAGACAGACCTTACATACATATATGCTTACAGCTCAACAGCTAACTACAAAATGGCAGTCAGGCTCGCACGTGCTCAGTATTTATACACTTGTGCAAGCCCTTGGATAGCTTCTTAAAGGTACATACACACACATTGATCTACATTCTTCCTCTTAAAAAGATTGCCCTTTGTAAAAACATTAGAGTTAGATATGCATTACTATAGACATTAGAAACAAAACACAATGTTCGTGTCCAAGTTGCTTTGTATCTGTTACAGGGTTTAGAGATGCGACCATATCTTAACACAATGATCTGGACTAAATTTAGCAATAGGGACAGTCTTTGGTGAACAACTCATATCAGGAACTTCTGGATTCATCACAGGAATGGGAATATTCTCTGGAACTTCCTCTGGAATTGTAACACCGGACAACTCACTCTGAGATAAAGAGTTTCTCTCACCGGCTATGTGCTGTGAAATAGGCCCCGGTATTAAATGCTTCTGATTCTAACTAAAGTCTGCTCCTTGTGATTCTACAATGTATGATCTCAGCTCTGGGCAAATACTCTTCATGACACCAATCCGATCATAACCTCTGGACATTTGCATCCTTACCACTTCTCCTTCTCATAATGGATTGAGTGGTTTGCTGGTTTTATCGTAGTAGGACTTCTGGGTTAAATGCTTCTTCAACAGATTGTTTTTCACTGACCTGTTATTCTTGACACATGGACTCAACAATTGACTACTGATTGGTAATGTGGTTCTGGTTTGTCTCGACAGAAGTCTCTGAGCAGGTGAACCAAGATGTTTATCATGAGGAACATTTCTGAGATTCAAGAGATTCAAGAAAACATCACTATTATCTCATTTTGATTTTTCTAGTAACTGTTTTGCACTTTGAACTGCACGTTCCGCCAAACTATTTGACTGCGGGTACTCAGGGCTACTTGTGACATGAGTAAAGTCCCATTCTTCAGCAAATCTTTTGAACTGTTGGCTTGTAAACTGCATGTCATTGTCAGAAATAAATTTGTGTGGCCAACTATGTACTGCAAAATGGTGCTTCATCATAGTAATGACAGTACTGGATGCTAGATTGGGAAGTAGATCAATCTTGAACCAATTGGATTAAGGGTCTACTAACATCAAATAATGCTGACCACTCCACTCAAAGATGTCGGTGGCTACTGTTAACTAAGGTAGTTCCGGAATCTGGTTTAGGTGAAGTGGTTCCTTCTGTTGATGTGGCTTAGTACTTTTACACATAGAACATGGTGAAAGTGCTCTCTCAATGTCTAGTGACACAGAAGGCCAAAATACTAGCTCTCTCACTCTTCTTTTGGTAGAATTGGTTCCTGGGTGACCACGATGCAAGATAGTAATGTACTCTTGTTGCAAGGACTTTGGAACAATTACTTTCAAACCTTTCATGACACCTTTGTCAGACAAAATGTCATCCCTGTGTGGAAAATAAGGTTGCACTTCTTGATGTAAACTAGATTGCTTTGATAGCCATCCTTGTTAAATAAAGTGGTTGAGCCTCTGTAAAACTGGATATGTGGCTGTGTGATCTCTCAGCTCATCAGGACATGTGGAAGAAAAATTTCTCACTTCCATTCTCATGCTGTTCTGTGGTGTTTCTGTTTGATATGGACAATGTATCAGCAAGATAAGGAGATTTGCCTTTCTTGTAGACAAGATTGAAATTATACTTTTGCAATCCCTTCATCATATGTTGCAGTCTGGCTAGAGCTGAATGCATACATTTTCTCAAGATAGTGACTGGAGGTTGGTTGTCTGTTTTGATCTGGATAAGTCTAACATAAACATAATCATGGAACTTCGAACATGCAAACACAATTGACAAAAGCTCTTTCTCGATCTGAGCATACTGCATTTCAGTTTGGGTAAGAGTTCTCAATGCATAGGCAACAGATTGATCCTCTTGTAAAATGAATGCACCAAGACCAAATTTCGAAGCATCACAGGAAAGTGTAACTGGTTTGTGAACATCATAGTATCTGAGAGTTGGTGGACTAACAACTCTCTGTTTCAGGACATCAAATGCTCTTTGGTGTTGCTCTAACCAAGACCAGGATACATCTTTATGTGTCAGCTCTCTAAGCAGTGCTGAAAGTTGCCTCAAGTCTGGAATGAACTAGCCTAGGTAGTTAACCATGCCAAGAAAACCTTGCAGGGCTTGAACACTGTCAGGAGCTGGCATCTCGAGAATGGCTGTTTGCTTAGAAGGGTATGATCATAGGCCTGTATTAGTAAATAAATGACCAACATAAATAACTTCTTGTAGCCTGAATTTGCATTTCTGTGGATTGAGCTTAAGATTCACTTGAAGTGCCCTTTCTAGAACTTTTCTGAGGTTTCTGTCATGTTCAGCTTTACCTTGACCTCCTACTAGTACGTCGCCTACTATAATAGCACAAGGATACCCAGAAAAAATTTGCTCCATTGCATGCTGAAAGACTTCAGTTGCAGAATTTATCCCAAATGGCATTCTCAAAAATCTGTACCTGCCAAACAGAGTACTGAAAGCAGTGAGCAATGATGATTTTTTTATCAAGTTGAATAAGTGAAAATGAACTTTTTGCATCTAAGACAGAAAAAACAGTGGCATTTGGCATCAAGGCTGTGACTTCTTCAACTGTGCATATTGGATGATGAGATCGTTTTAGTGCCTTGTTCAAATCTCTTGGATCAATACATAGTCTGATGTCATCTGAGCTTTTCTTGTGAGCTTCCACCATGGAAGATACCCACTCAGTTGGAGTTGCAACTGGACAAATCACACCTTGTTCCACCATTTTGTTTAGCTCGGCTTTGACTCTGTCCTGCATGGCTATTGGAACTTTATGTGTTGGCCTGATAACTGGACTGACCTTTGAGTCTAACTTCATGGAGTGCACAATTGGAAGTTTGCCTAGTTTATCTTTGAAAAGATCAGCATAGGTAGAAAAAAATGTACTGGGTGAAATTAGAGTAGTGGTCTTTTAAGCTAACTTGGTGAACTTCCTTATTAAATGAAAGCAGTCCCATTTTCAAACTGTCTCTGAGCCCTAATAATGACTGGACGTGGCTCTTGACCACACAAAATAATAAGGTGTAGCTTCTTTCAGCAGACTAACATGAAAGCACTACTGAGCCTTCAGTCTGAATTTCTTCACCTCCATAAGCAACGAACTTTGCACACCTTGCCAAATAAAGCCTTTCACCATGACACACACTAGCAAATGTTTCTGCTGAAATAACATTGCACTTGGAACCTGTATCAACTTTGAGCTCTATGGGTTTTCCATTTATCCAAGCAGTATAAAATACCTCATTCTTTGCCCTTAAATCTGCTGCATTAACTGTTTCATGAAGCACTGACACACCATCAACATAAAGAGTAGGGTTGCAGCTTTCTAACTGATCAACTTGTTTCTTAAAATGTTCCCTTTTAATAAAAGAATGTGGACCTTTTGATTTACAAAACCTTTCCAAATTCTTGTTAAAAAGATTGTACAAAATGCTGCTCCAATTTCTGTCTCATTTGCTGGTATTGGAAAGAAAGGAATACTCACATCATTTGGAGTGGGTTTATGTGCACATACAAAGAAATTAACAACATTCATAGTCTTTGCATTAGTAGACAGTGTAGCAGACAAATTGTTAAACTTTGGATGCAAGTCAGGTGTTCTCTGCTCAATCCTAATCAAATGTCTGTCTATGATTTTAGTCAAATGCCTATCTCTGAAGCACTCAATGGAGCTCAAACTGTAGTCATTTATTGACCAGAGGACACAGGAGTTAGTTTTGAGCTCTTTTCTGCCTGCTATAAATTAGACCCATTTGCACATCTATATGTTTATTTTCACAGAGCTCAGCAATGTTTTCCAAGTGTTTCTACTGCATCTATTGCCATACAGGCTAAGATAAGGAAAATTTCTTGATTTATTGCACTTGTACTAGCTTTATTCACTGATTGCAATTTTTGTGTGCATTTTCAAAAGCACTTATTTAATTTTGTGGCAAAAGTTGTCATTTCTCTCTCTGTTTGTTTTCCCAGTTCTGTTTGCTTCTAAATCACCAAATGAAGGGCAAATTAGCCAGTTACTTAGTTGTTTGATAATTGTTTAAAGCTATTCTGCACTCAAGAGCTACTTTTGTTGTGCTATTACATTATGAAATTCCAGGGTCATCCATCATGTGGCAGAAGGTATTTACCTGGTCTCTTTGAGTTGGGATGCACACAAGGAGCTCAAAGTGTACTCATTTACTGGGTAGAGGGCACATGAGTTTGTTTTCTGCTTTTTCTGACTGCCTTAATTTAGGTGCCTTTTTACTGAGCTGTTCACTGAGCAATGGCAGTAAGCAGTACCCTGTATACTAGCAAACCTATAAAGCTAATATTCAGGACTATAGCATAGAATGGGTTTGTGTGGAGCTAACCTTGGAGCAGTTATTACATCAAACAGCACTAATATCAGATCATAGTACTACCTAACATCTAGCCTTAACTCTAGACACCACGTAGGTGACCCCTGCAAAATCAAGTTCCTAAACCATAATAGCTCAATCTTATTACAGGTCCTGACAACATGAGTATGTAATTTCGTAATGTCTCTGTGGCCAGCTTGGTAGATATGGTCATTCTGAGACAATGTACTAATTGTCTCATGTACACAGATAACCTTTTAATCCTTAAAACAAACAACACTGTATGTGAGAGATGTACATACATAGCTTCCTTAGAGGCAAAAACCTCACTTACTAACAAAGTTGTCAAGGATAAACACACACACACACACACACACACACACACACACACACACACACACACACACTCACACTCATCCCCCACACATACAACTCTCCACACACATACATATAAACACACACACACACACACACACACACACACACACACACACACACACACACACACACACACACACACACACACACAGACCTTCTTATGCCAAGGCACTTAAAAGAAACCTTCAAAGAAAATGATTGGTTTCAATAATTGGCTTAGTTCTTGGTGTCACTCCGGGGAGATCCAGTATCTATCAGCATGGAAGGACATGGTTAACAGACCACATTGTTTTGCCAAGGAAGATCTGTACATGTCCCCACTAGGCTTTCATATACTGGATAAAATGTTATCCACCCCTTAGAGCCTTTTTTATGCAATGTCAAAATGACAAAACTACTAACATAGCAAAAAAAAAAAACTCAAAATAACCTTCAGATGTTACTCTCATAGCCTAAACAAGAAAGTCCACACCATACAAGCTATCATCACTCTGGAGAATGTAGACATCTGTGCTGTTACTGGGCCATGGTTTAAAGCTGCAGAAGGTACACTGGCAGTGCAATGCTACAGTGACTTCCACACATTAAGACCAATAGCAGCACAGACAGAGGCAAAAGGTGGATACATCTCAGTCTACATTAGCAGCAAAGAAAACTCTAGGTTGGTTAAACAAGATGATGCCTTGGAGTTCATCCATGTCCAAGTCTCCATAAACAAGGTTGCCTACCATGTCCTGGCCAACTACAGGTTACCCTCTATGTACAATGAAGTGCATAACTCATATCTTGACCTACTAGAGGCACTCAACTAGGGTTGTCATCCATCCAGAATTCATCTGGACTGTCCAGAATTAAGGGGCACTGTCCAGAAATGGAGACTGTCTCATATTGTCCAGAAAAAAATCAGTTGTGGTGCACCTTGGCTGCAGTAACTGGTCATAGCCAGGAGATTGATTTTGTTTTAATTAAAACAAACTTTTTTTTAAGGGCGTTCTTCTTTAAGAATGCCCTTTGCTTCCATTTGCAGACACTGAAGATGGAAACAGGTCACAAACACCTGTTGTGTCTGTGTGACTGATTCTTTGTCTTCCCCACATGAAATTTGAATTCAGAAGATGTTTGGATTGCACAGCAGACCATAAACGGACATGTTTCAAACATTGTTCAGGTATTTATGAAATGTTACACTGCAACTGAAAAGCGGTAGGTAAGTACTATAATATATTGTGTTTAAACAGATTCTGCAAAGATATTACTGGAAAATGCCCAACAGTTTCTGGAGTTATAATTATTTATTGGTAGCACCTAGAGATGTACAGAAAAAGCCATTAACTTGTGACTGGCTGTCACGTTCCAAGAAATCTGGGTTACTTACCAAAAAGCAAACAAAAAGACAGGCATAACCATATGGCTGTTGTTCAGTGTGGGAATGCAGTTTATATCCAGACATACCATGGCTCAGTTGTTGTAAAGTCAAAATTAGTAAAAGCAAGTGTTTCTCTAAAAGTTTTATTTTTTCTATTTAAATACTGCAATAAATGACATGATTCTACGAGATTTAATGTCTTACACAAAATTCTGGAAGTAGCCGATCAGTCATCTTTATAGTGTAAGAACACTTTATAGAGGGAAGACATTGTAACAGGCATTTATATTTTACTTGCAAACTACTTCCAGATTGGTAGAAATAATATGTATGTCAGTCTGAATCGAAATACAACCCTTTTGATAATTTGCATTGGCAACGGTGATGAATGTCAATCAGTGTATGGGATTAAACACTTTTATGCTTTGAAAATGATATATCAGAGAGGAATGCAAGCATTTTGTTCTTCTATGTTGCATTTACATTGGAGTCTGAATGGGGGAAGGGGCTGAGTAGATGTAAGGCCTGTTGCTTACCATAATATTATGATGGACAGACAAACAGATAGTGCCGTTGTGGCATCTGAAGCTGCAGTCTCCTAACAGTTATTTTGTCAGTATAGTTGTTGTTGTTTAAGATGCAGTAAGGGAGTCTCCAGCACCTCCATGCCTAACATGTAAGTTCTCACCATACTGTCTTGTTATATGTGTAGTGGCACTGTTGGGGAAAGTTTTTTTCATAAGGTAATATGCAAGGTTGACGTTAGGGGTAGCAGCAGCAGGGTTAACATTAACACACATGAGTAAGTGGTACAAGTGTGACCTGTGAAGCACATCACATCTTTTAAAGCTATTACAACTTCCCATCTCTGTTTTATGATGGCTGCTGTGTGAACTGTAGCACAAGATGAGGCCATAATAGCTCAGAAACGTGGATAACAAAAGTAGTTATATACTTCTGTGACATTAGAAAAGTGTATGACAAGCTTACCTTTTCGCAGATTTTGAAGCATAATCATTCCATGTACTACAAAGTAATTTTAGCACAGCTGGACAGAAAAATGTTTGTGAGATCTAAGTGAGAAGCTTCTGTTCAAACAGTAACACAGATTATGAATATGTGCTTAAATTGACAGATTAAAATATGTTCTAAAATGTATGTTTTCTCCTGACATCATTATTAGGTATGATAGTTTTGCAAAAGCTGTTGTCTATTAGTCTGCTTATTTGAAAAAAAGTAGTCTCTGTTTGGTAGGAATATACAGTAAACCTATAGCGCAGCACTGGAATTATAAAATGAAATACATGTAAAAGCAGACAACTATATAACGGAATGAATATATTTGTTCAGAAAATTAAACTGTTAAGTTTGCAGTTGGTTTGAGCCTTAACTTGTGTCCATGATAGTATAGTGAATAATACTAAAGGGAAGGGGATCATAATAGATTCTGTTAAGAAGTGGGCAATTAAACAAAAAAAGTATATTCAGTTATGAAGAAGTTTATTCAGTTAGGAAGAAGTACATTACGGGTCTATATCATTATATCGAATTCCCCTTATGTGGGGGGCTATGCCCCCACACGCCCTGCTAATTTTATATAACAACTCTGAGATAGCACTACAGTGGAGAAAGGGCGCATTCCCTGATCCTCACTGTACCGCAATCTCAGTACGAACAGTTCAATGAATGGTACACTGAACAAAAGACACACTGAAAATGCTGTTCGCTGAACTAATAGGGACCCATACATTACAAAGCTGAACTATACAGAAGTTCTGTAAGACACACAGCATGTTAGTATAATACATAATGTACTGACAGTGGAGCATTAAAGTTTAAATAAGCTCTTCAACATACCTGCGCTTTTCGGACTGTGTGACATAGGCTGTACCAAATTGCAGAGAATGTAGTTAAATTGTAGGCTTGTGAGCTTTTTTGTAACTTTGAGGTGCATAGGCAACTGAAAGTGTCGTAAACCAGTTGTATGCAGTTCTGGATATTTTATGTCTTGGTCTGACTTTAATTCTTGTAGGGAAGTAGTATTCCACAGCATATAGATGGATTGCTGATACTGTGCTGCATTTTAAGGAGTGGGGTGCTGCAGTCCTCCTGAGTATGTCCTCATTTGGATGAGATGTCTAGTAACTATGAACCGGTTTTCAGTTTGCCATCCATTCCCAATTGCAGTATTACCAGCTTGCCATTTTTTAATGTAACATATGCAATTTATCCTTCAAGGGAGCGAGCACTGAATTTGTAGATGAAAGGCTGAAATATAAAGTTGTTTGCTAGCAGCAACCTTTTCATTAGTTACAGATCTCTTTAATGTGGAATTATTCAGATGACTTTTACTTCTGCAGAGATTGTGTACATTGACTGATATTGGTGGACTGTAATGAGAGAAGTCTGAGTGGCCTTTTATGGTTGAAATGTTCTGAATTGGGTAGTTTTGTCATCATTTGTTTCATTGTCTACTGAAAAAACGTTCAGAACAATAGATTTAAAAATGATTTAACAAGTGGTGCTGTGTTATACAAGAGATATAATTTGATTATTACACATTATAATTTAATACAATCAAGAAGGTGAATCAAAGAACCTTTGCATGGTCCTAAAAATGTGTGCAAGGAGCCTATGATTTGAAAACAGCCCAAAAGTAAACTTAATCCACCACAGGCCAGATGCCTTTTCTTTGAATGTGGGTTTTAATTCTGTTTTAGTGAATGTGAGTTTCAAAGGCAGAGAAGTTTAATCCTAAGTCTGTTTTCATTGTAAGACTGTATTGCTTTGCTCAGCAAATGTCTACCAGTGTTTGTGTTATAAAATTTGAAATAAAAATGTTAAATTAAATCAAAACATCTGTAATCATTGTAATAGTAAAGCAACAAAGGATATGCACACTGAGAGTTTTGAACAGTGTTATGGCAACTGGGGATAAATGGAGCAATAACCAAGTAATGGGACACTGGAATGGCTGCAAGGTGGGGGGGTACCAAAATTACATGTATTTTGCTTTCATGTACATGTCCAGAATTTTTTTTCTCAAAATTGTTTTTATTTTTCAAATACATTTGAATGAATTCCATACTATTTATACATAACATCTTAAATAACTATGTACACTATTTACATTAGCCTGACACTATAACAGATCTTAATGTATACAGTTATTTTATAAGTATGTCCAATCCATTATCAGAGTGCCTGATCAATTACTGTATAGTGTCAATCAATGATAAGACTTTTCCCCAAGGGTTGTTAATACATGGCTTTAGATAAATTCTTAGTTCTTTAATTTTAATTTCCAATAAAACTGTGGTGTTCAGTAGGCTGTAGAAGTCTTCCAAAGTTGGTATTGTGTTTGTATTCCATATTCTTGTTATACACTTCCTTGAAATTGCAAGTATAATCCATATTAGATACATCTTTGACCTCTTCAAATGAGGACCTTCGTTCACATTTAATAATACAAGAGCTTTAGTTAAATAAAATGATTAATTAAATAAAGCTTATAGAAAGTTATTAATACCATTCCAAAATGGCTTAATTTTAACACAATCAAAGAAAATGTGGTTCTAATCTGCATAGCGTACTTGCTCGCATCGCCAACATATTCATTTTATGGAAGAACTAATTTTTGCTGATTTTGTCTGGGGTTAAAAATGCTCTGTGCAAGCATTTCCAATTAAAAACTTTCCAGTATTGTGTAAAGGATGTATATCTTATCGATAATAAGATATTTATTTTAATATCTTCAGTTAACTGCATTGAGTGTCCTTTTGTTATATATTGCCAATATGAGGTTTTGGGTGTTGTTTTATAGTTTATCAATATTTTATAAAATTTTGAAATACTGTTTCCCATGTCAAAGTCATTATATATGATTTCATATATGTATTTTGTAAATTTAGGCATTTCTTTAAATGAAGAATTGTTAATTATTCTACTTAAATCTTGCGAATATGACAGAACACTCTGTAACGTTAGCCAGCCTGTTGTGGAATTTGTTATGTTATTTTTATTACTTGCATTTCTAAAACTTTTAGTTCTTTGATACACTAGAGCCAACAAACAAATCTTTTCTGTTCCCAGGAATTAATAACTTCTCTATATATTTTATGTGGAAAGTTCTTTGTGACAATAAATGGTGTTAAAAGATCAAACCAGATTTTTAAATCTATATTTGCATTAATAATTTTCCTAAATGAGTCAATGTAATAATTAATCATACGAGGTTTAGTGGACTTAGTTATGTTATATTGCATACTAATACATAATACGTTCCATGGCAATTTGTTTTTATTTGTTATTTGAAATTTGTTTTGTAAATCAAATTCATTTATTGATATTACAGTTAGTAATTCTTTCCAATTTGCAGAGTAATTTGGACTTATCCAATCTGAGATTGTTTTAGATATTGATGCTTTTATATATGTTTCTATATCAAGAAAGCTTAATCCTCCCTGTTTCCATGGTCTGATATGATATGTCAAAGCTATTCTGTTTCTTTTGGAAAAACATCAACATTTTATTAGGCATTAATTTACTTCAAGTATATTCCTTTCTGGTAACAGCTGTATTGCCAAGGCTATTTATAAGATCTTGGGCAGTAAAACCATTTTTACAAACTGTAGTCTATCTTCAAATGTTAATATTATTTTGTTCCATTTTTCCACAGAGATTTTAATTGTACTGATATTATTGTAGTTTTTTTAGACTAATTCATTATTATCCTTGCATAACTCAATTCCTAGATATTTTAAGGTAGAGTCTTGTTTCCCCATGATGTGAACCCCCTTAGTCTGCAGTTATTTTTTTATTTAAAAATAAAACTTTTGATTTTGATTTATTGAAATGGAGTCCTGAAGTCATGTGAAATTTGTCAATTAATATATCTAATTCTTCTAATGTCTCTTTTGTATTAGATAATGTTAGTAACATGTCATCAGCAAATAGCATTACTTTAGAATTGTATTATTCATAAACATCTATTCCTTTGATTTTTATATTGTTACAAATTGAATATGCCAATATTTCATTAGCCAGAGGAAATAGAATTGGTGACATGGGACATCCTTGTTTAGTGCCTTTTGTTATATGTATAGATTCAGAGGTAAAAGGACCTAACTTGACACATGCTAAATTATTTGTATATATATATATATATAAAAAAAAAAGTCCAAAAACTGTAGCAGGAAAACAAAGACTCCCCTTGGAAAAAAAACGGAGGAACTTGGTAGCACAAAATCCAATGCAGTCACCACACGAAAATACTCACTGGAGATAAAAACTTCTTTATTGAGAACAAAAACACAAGCGCTTTCACGTAGCTATACTACGCTTCTTCAGGTGTCATATATATATATATATTTTTTTAGGAGATGAGCAAAGGATGTAGAAAATTCAAATAGCATTAGGGTTTTGAATAAATAGTCCCAATTTAGGGAATCAGGGGCTTTCTATATATCTAAGCCAATTATGATTGTTTCTTTATTTTCTTTATTGACATAATCTATAAGAGAAATGATCCTTTTAATATTGTCATGTGTGTGTCTATGATATATAAATTCAGTTTGATCATTATTTATTGTTTTTGATAGTGGTATTTTCATTCTGTTAGTTAATATTGTCATAACTATCTTATAATCATTATTTAATAATGATATAGGTCTATATGAGGTACAGAGGTTTGGGGATTTGTTTTCCTTTAGGATTGGTGTGATTAAAGAATATCTCCAAGAGGGTGGTATTAAAGCTTGTGACTGAATTTCTAATAGAGTTTTATGGAAGAGATAGTATCTTTGAAGGAAAAAGTTACTATATTTCCATAATTATGCCATCTATACCTGGAGCTTTATTATTTGTACCCTCTTTTATTGTATCTGTAATTTCTTTGTAGGATATGAGTGCTTGCAGATCTAGTTTTAAATTTTCTGGTATTTTTTTATATTAGAAAATGTTTCATCTAGATTTAATTGATCAATATGTATATGTCCTTTTTGGAAATGTAAGCTTTGATGAAGGCTTTGTATTGATTCAGCCGAAACCGGTTTGTCTTTTAAAGAATACTTTTATTAAAGTATTATCTGGTGCCATTATATGCTGGTCTCTCTATGCTTTTTTGGAATGCCTTTCTTATTTTGAGACCTTGCAGCTGCCGTACTCACAGATTTTTTGTAGTCTGTGCTTTTTGGAAATGTTCCATATAGTGATTTCTATAGGCATCAAAAATGTCACCTATATCTGAGACATTTTTCCCTTTCTTTTCATGGAAGACACTTTTAATGTTATTAGCTGATTGCATTTTGATTCTTGTGGATAAATTATGTAGATATTTGGGAGAAGTGGCCAAGATATTAATTTTTAGTTTTTCTAAAGATAAACTAGTTTTGTGTGTTAGAATTTCATTGTATTTATTGTTTAATACTTCTTTCTTTTTCATCTCCAAATTATTTTGATTTTTTCAGCTTTTACTGACAAAAGTTTGGATTGTAGATCTAATAATTCAGAATACCATTCTCTAATTTTTTTTTATACCAAGTTAGGGTTTTACCATATATGTAAGCTTTTAATGAGTCCCATATCATTAGTTTATTTATCTCTGTGGTGTAATTAATATCTAAGAAGAACTGTAATTCAGATAATAATCAGGGTTTGAACTTTTTAAATTTAGTTATATATGCTGGAATTCTGGGGTTAAAGATTAATGGTTTGTACCCATTTTGAAGTTTTAGTATCAATGAATTGTGGTGTGAAAAGGGACAGGGAGTGATAATGACTTTAGAGTGTAAGTCATAGGCAGCAAATATTTTATCTATTTTAGTTTGGGTACCAATCTGTGATCTTGATGGGAAAACAACAAAGATTTATCTTCTTTAAATTTGAAAGTATCTACAATATGAAATTATTCTACCCACTTCTTTAAAGCTTTTGATACTGCAGAAGTACACAGCGGTCTTTTATTTGTAGTTTCAGAAATATCAAATATATAGTTAAAATCTCCTAATATTAAGTTGCCTTTATAATTATTGGAAATGAAATCCAAGTGTTTTTTAACAGTTCCTGTTCCAATGCCTGGGAACCAGTATAGATTGGCTAGGGTCCATATTCTGTTATTATATTTAACTATTACTAATGCCATAATACCTTCTTCATATTTATACTTATAAATGATTTCTGGGTTAATCACATTTGTTTTCCATAAAATTGTTACCCCTTTTGTCTTTGACTTATAAGTGGATTGCACCAATATCATATATTCCTTAGGATTCCATTTGTAATTGTCATTTGTTTTGAAATGAGTTTCTTGAAGGAACACAATTTGTGCTTTGTTCAGTTTTAAATATTTCAGTAGATTTGATCTCTTGCTAGGATTGTTTAAGCCATTGGTATTTAAAGATAATAAAGTTAAATCCATCTTAGGTTATTTAGACTATGTATTTTATGTTTTATTGTGACTATTAAACATTTTCCTCTGATAACTATAAAGTATATGTTTGAGCTTTTAAAGGAAATTATCAGTTTTATACTTTGAGTGTTTACCAATAAAGTAATGTTTTGGTCAGGTATACTAAAAATGTTTATGTGAAATAAATTTAAATTAATAAATGTTAACAAAACTAAGATATGCACTAGCCATAGAATGAAAATCATTCCTAATCTGATGGATAAACCTAAGTTCATCAGATTATCACTCATACCTTGACAATCCAGAACATCTAAGCTCCATAAACTGAATTATCATATGGAGAATATCTGTAATAGGAATAAGCAATATTTATATTATTTTAAACAGATATTGTACTATTGTAGATTAGACAGAATTCTAATACAATATAAATGTCTACTTATTGTATAAGCAATTAATATTTACATGAAAGATAGATGACAAGCAATGCAATAATAGTAAAGTAGGATGTATCATATATAAAACCTCAGTAAAAGATTATAGCATACAGTTATTTAACATTCACATTTATTGATGAAGTCTTTCAAAACTTATTACTTAATATAAACAGATGGTAATAATATTTATACCTAATGTTTACAATACAATGTATTTTACTATATATATATCAGAAGTTATATTTCATTGCCAGCATTTAAGTAATTACTTTTTTTGATAACTTACTTAAAGCATCAAGTTTGTTTTATGTGAACATTGATGAAAGTTAGTGCATTTTAATTATCAGTGCATCCCTCTTTCCTATCTGTCATTTCCTATTATAAAATGAGTGAAATTATAGGTTAAAAACAACAAATTCACTTATTGTGATTAATGATTACAAGTTCCCTTTCCATATTCATAAATTGCCATTATATGGCATATACTGAAAGTTTTTAGATTTAAATGCCAACATTCTATTTTGTATAATCAGCAAAGGTTAAACTGAGTGATTATTGTCAATTTAATACTATTTGTTCAGAATGTGATTGTTACATTCTGTGACATTCCTAGTTCAGGCTTCTATTATTTCCCTTGAACAACTTTGGTTGTTTGATGTCATGTATAAAACATTAGTTACCTTGGTAACAGCTTAAGTATTATGTATGGTCAAGATGGGTTACAAAACCATAATTCAAGTTAAAGCAAATATATGACTTGTTATGCATATTTATTTATATGAGAAAATCATCATGCTTCCCCTTGATGTTCAATATAGTGTATGTCATTTATGACAAGTTAAAACAGTAGTGTTATTATACACAAGCCCATGTTATTACACTGAGTGTCTACTGTCAATTTAATACTATTTATTCAGAATATGATTGTTACATTCTGTGACATTTCAAGTACAGGCTTCTATTGTTTCTCTTGAACAACTTTATCAGTTTGATGTCATGTATAGAACATTAGTTACCTTGGTAACCGCTTAAGTATTATATATGGTCAAGATGGGTTATAAAAACTACAATTCAAGTTAAAGCAATTACATGACTTGTTATGCATATTTACTTATATGAGAAAACCATGCTTCCTCTTGATGTTCAATGTAATGTATGTCAAGTGTTAAGATAGTAGTGTTATTAAAGCCTGTCTTTAATATCAAAATTCAGCAGACTGCTTCACCTTATATGACAATTATATATTTTATGTCTAGATTTACTAAAATCATACATTACATAACTATCGTGTGTGGGGTTTTTTTTTGGCTGTTGCTTAGGTATTTGAGAGACCACAAGTTGTAATGCTTATTCTTATTATTAGCTCCTTCCAAGCATGTTTATACAGTCCATAGACTTTAAATTATGAGACCCTTCTAGTTTCTTATTTGTTATAAGTATATTTCCATCCTTACATACACACATATTAGTACTTCAAGCATGGACAACAATGCCCATCCAGTTTTGCCAGGATAGCTTTCACTAGTTCATGTGGTATGTTTTCAGGCTGTTCTTAAAATATCCAAACCAATATTTGTCCTGCTCCATTTTACCAGCCTGTTCCATGCAGTGGCCACTCTGCCAGTGAACGACTCAACACACCTTCAATTCCCACAGATATTTCCACAAAGGAAATCTGATGACTCAATAGCACTTCCCGGCAACCCCAAACACCCCTACAATCAGCTATCCCCATATGCCCAACACGTCCGAGCAAGCTCACTTCCCAGACCATTGCAAAGGGTAGTGCACAAGACCAAGTGCTATTAGTCTTTTACAATAACTCAATCTTTCATTCTTATGTAAGTCCTTAATGCATTTGGATCAAAATACATTTTAAATATAAAATTGCGCTTATTAATTAATTTATTTATTTATTTTTTATCAAGAATCAACTTAATGAGGTAAACAAAGTGTTGGGAGACCATCAATATGTGTACACGTGGTTTAAAACATCCCTTTTATGATATATATATATATATATATATATATATATATATATATTTTTTTTTTTTAAATCAAAAACTTCATTGCTGAGAATCATCTCAGAGGCTCTTCAGAGCCATTAAGCATTATTGTCACAATGTCTCCATTACCATAGCAACCTGGGAGCATCTGTTTCTGTTAGTGTGTCTGTGTACTGCATACCAGAGGCTCACGATGCACCTGAAGCAAAGCTTCACTTCACTGCAACTTCAAGCCTAAAGTCCCTCCCTTTCAGCGAGGCAGCAGCGAGGAAAAGAACGGAGAGCAAACAGGTCAAAAAAAAAAAACCTTCCAACAAGCTGCCACAACAAGAGATAACACAGTCTTCCAGCCTTCCCACCTCTCACTCAGCAGATGTACAAACAAACTATCATCTGCCAAAATATCCCAAATCACAGTTTTATCCACCCCCTTCCCCTGGATCCAGGCTAAAACACCAAATGTCTCTTCCTAATACACAAACATCAGTAAACCACAATCGCAAGCTGCAACCCACAGCTTCCCGGAGATGAAAACGGCAATATACAACAGCTGCCAGACACAGTGCATCCACACACATGTCAGGCTTAATCAAACAGCACTCACAGCTATGATACCTGCCATAACTGATACTAACTATGTTTACACAGAATAATAATGACATTTATACTAGCTGCCAGTCACGGCTGCATTCACACACACCATATCAAGATTGATCAAACAGCACTCTTAGCTGTGATACCTGCCATAATTGATATTAACTATATTTAAACAGAATAATGATGACATTTGTACTAAGAGCTTGCTACTATTATTTAACCAAGATATACATGACATTTCTAAATCATACTTTAACTGAAGAAGGCAGTAATCTCCATGACAGCATTTTTTAAAACACTCTACTGTTACTGCTATTATATATGATGTTAATTTGTTACATTTGAGTCGGAACTCTGATGAATGGTACCTTGTTGAATTAGTTAATTGATTACTTAAATTATTATAAGTAAAATCAATGAAAAATGAACAAGATAAGTATTCAGTGAGATCAAGTAGGGGAACAGAAACTTTTATGTTGCTTTGTTTGGCTTATATATAATGTAAATAGTAACCCATCTTGACCTACCTTTGTTTGTGAAGAATCACTGGACTCGTTGGACAGTCTGAATAAATGATTACTGTTTCTCAGTTGTTTAAGAAGTGATGTACCATATCAGTTGATACTTTGATAGATGTAGTTGTAAGAGTTTTTTTTTGGGACACCTATCTTGGAATCAGTTTTTTGTTTCTTCATTCTAGCATCAGTCCAAGGATTTGTTTCTTTTATTCTTTTAAGAATAGGGGGCATCCATTCCATTTATTCTGGGATAGACACTATGTTGTTGTTTTTGATGAATATAGTAGCTTCTTCTAAGTCATTAAAGGTTCTCATCTCATTGGCAAAAAGTATTTTTATCTTTGCTGGAAAGGTCACCTGTGCTTTAATGTTGTTTTGTTTCAACAGTTTTATTATTGGCCAGACTTTTTCCTTTGGTCTAGTATTCTGGAAGAATAATCACTGTCAAACCGTATCAGACTTTGATTGTATTTTAAGGGTGATTTTCTCCAAGCAGATTTTAAAATTAGTTCCTTGTTCAGAAATGAAAGAAATTTTATAACTATGGATCTAGGTGGAGTATTTGTTGAGTTAGAAGCAGGTTTCCTCAATGCTCTATGCACCCTTTCAATTCCAAATGAAAGCCCCTCTTTCAATTCTAGAAATTCAGGAATCCAGGTTAAGAATGAAATAATATCTTCCCCTTCAGTGTTTTAAGGCAGACCAAAGATCTTTATGTTATTTCTCCTTTCCCTGTTTTCTAAGTCATATATTTTCTTAAGCAGCCATGTATTCTGTTTAAGCAGAAATTCTTTTGGAATTATTCCTCTTTGAGTCTCCCTTCAATTTCATTTAGAGAAGTCTCTATATTTGTTATTTTTGTATGATGTTGCTGTAATAGTTCCTTAAGAGTATCAGTCTGTTTTTGAGAATTTAATTTGAGGTTTTATAAGTAATTTTTAAAGCCATCCATCTTCAAAGATAGTTCCTGTAAGGTAGATGTCATCAATTGCAGTTCTTTTTTCAAAGCAGCATCTGGATGAGAATTCCTTGAGTTCTTCATATTCAGTGACTCAATATATCTCCAAGTTACAGGAAAATTTTTGTATATCTCCACCAAAACTGATATTTATATAGTTTAGTAGTTTATCTATAGATTTCTGATGTTTTAAACTTGAAAATAATAAAATGTTCCTATGTTATTATACTAGTTTATGGAGCTCTCAAATTTCACTGCTCTCAGTTGTCCATCTAGGCTCCACCCCCATGTCTAGAATTTTTGACATGCAAAGTTGGCAACCCTACACTCAACATCTAGCCAAATTCCCTTTTCATGGGAGACTTTAACTACCCCCCAATAGACTGGGAAACATAAATTGCCTCTAACTCACAGGCATAACATTTCCAGGAATTTATCACCTGAACACACTGGACCACATATTTCATACTCCAACCACAGGATCAAACATTTGGACCTAGTACTCAAACATGGGAGAGCACTGCACCCCCCTGAATTTGCTCCACATGTGTCACATCCTCATTGTTAAGGTCGGACCACAACACTGTCCCCCTCAATATAAAATTCAATCTGAAAAACCCAACTAAACCTGAATGAACTATTCTAAAGCAAACTATATCCAATTAAGAGACAGTTTGTTTAAATGAAAGGTGCCTGTAAACCCCAAGAATATAGCTAGCTATGCTGAATTATTCACAGAAACCCTGTACAAACTCATAGATGGCACTATTGAGCCTTCAGTATCTATCAGAAGTAAGCTCAAATCTAATTAAAAAAAAAGACCCCACTGGTGGAATCCTAACCAAAAGATGGTATATAACAAAAGAAAAAAGTCATGGCCAAAAATCAGAAAGACCATCTCTCATAGAGACAAGAACTCTTTGATTCAACTAAGCAAAAACTAAGCAAAAAACTAAGAGGTCTAATTAAGTCCAGCAAGGCCAGTTTCAAGGTCAGGCCAGCCTCTCAGGCTAAGGACAATCACAACCTTCTTCAACTATGTCAGAAACATTAAAGGTAACACTCAGCAGTGTGCTGAAGTGATGATAAATGATACAACCTTCAGTGACCAGTATAACACAGCAAATCTTCTGCCTGATAAATTTAGCTCTAACTTCATCCCCAGTCCCCTCTACCCGAGTGAAATTCCTTCTAGCATACCCACCCTCCCACCAACTATCAACCGGGTGCAAGTCCTGACGGTGTTTGTTAAGGGAAAAACACTGCTTCAGTGAGCCCTGACAATATCCCAAGTTGCCTCCCAAATAGCCTAAAACATTATCTAGCAGGACCACTACAGGCAGTCTTTAACTACAGACTCAAAACAGGTTATGTACCATGTGAATGGAGGGCCACAACAGGTCATCTCTGTCCATAAGAGTGGAACATCAACTGACCCCAGGAACTACAGACCCATCGTCTGACAAGCCTAATATGCCATGAAATGGATTATCATGGAAATGATCGATAAGGGCATTGGCAACTTGCAGACTCTGGACTCATCCCAGTTTGGCTTTGTTAAGAGAAGGTCTCACCTATTCATCCTGGTAGACTTCGTTGAGAGGGTCACCAAGGCTATGGATGAGGGGAAAATGTTGCATACTGCCTACCTTAACCTGGCCAAGGTATTCAATATAATACCCTACTCAAGTATTGTTGACAAACTCTCAGAACTAGGCATAAATCCCTACAAAATGTGTTGGATTGCTGGCTGGCTAACAGACGGGACCCAAGAAGTCAGGACTGGTGAGACTACTTCCATCAATAGATCAATCACCAGTATAGTACTCCAGGGCTCTGCGTTTGGCCTGCTCCTGTTTGACATCTGCTTCTCGGATGTCAAGGATAATGTAGAAGGCCTCTTGCTGACCAAGTTCACAGATAACTGTAAATTGGGAGCTATTATAGATTCCCCCATGACACCAACATCTAAGAAAATAGGGTCTGACACAAATGACGGATTAAGACAAAATAGGAAGAAAAGTAATCATAATGTCTTTTCAGAAATTGTCCACCTAAGATAATTATTATATCTATAAACCCCTAAGAGTTGACCTGGTACTTAGGAATCTGAGAACATATGCAGACAGAAATCTGGCCTTCGATCAACTATTAGCCAAGTTAGTAAGAAAATAATTTGGTATCATCCAAATCATATATAAAGGTATGGCATCCAGGTCCAAGAAAGTTATAGTACCACTCTACCCAGCCCTTACCAGACCCATCATTGAGTACAATGCCCACTTTGGCATTTACCTAACCAGGCACTTGCAACAGTTGGAATACCCTCAAAGCCTTTGCACCCTGAGAATTCAGGGTATGAATAACATGTCCTACACAGTTTGGCTTAAGACCCTATCTCTATACTCAGTCTACTACAGAGGCAATCTATGCCTGGTGCATAAGGCATTCTTAGATTCAGCTCTGATGGATCCTTTACACATTTACAAAACAGCACCAACAACACTAGATCCAAGGACCTGAAATTTGCCTGGGACATAAACACTGCATGAAGGAGAGATCAATATGTGTGGCAAAGGATCCCCGTACTATGGAATAAGCTCCTCATCCACACGAAGCAGAGGTCATCCCTGATCCTATTCAAATGAAACCTTGATCACTACATGGGAAATTGCAAATTCACCCCCAGTCTGGTCCTCATGTCCCTGATGGAGACAGGGCAACATTAAGTAAAATAACCCCCAATTAACATCCTCCCCACAACCCTTAGCTACCTCCTTACTAACATACCCTACCACATATATGTCCAAGGTCCTCAGGGACAAAACTGGGTTTGATTGCACGGCTAGGCTTATAAAGACCCTGTTGGTCATTAGCCTAGTATAAACCTATGAACATTCAGCAATTTGCTCTTGATATTATGTGTGAGTGTCTGTGTGTGTGTGTGTGTGTGTGTGTGTGTGTGTGTGTGTGTGTGCGCGCGCACGTGCGCATTCGTGTGCTGCTTATAAAGCAAGCAGGCCTTTGTGTGATAGGATTAACACAGTCTCTGATACTATATTTCACTGTAATGTTATTTTATGCTCTCTGCAGTTAAATGTATTTAGCATTCAGTCACACATAATCCAGTTTTATGCAGCAAGTAAAGCGAACAGGTTTTACCTACTTCAAAGAAAAAGATAACCACATACAAGTAAATCACAAAATGTTGTTATAAAAAGTATTATTACAACTGGACATCTGTACAGTTGAATTAATACAACTGCCAGATACCATATTTTGTGCAGTTGAGTGAATATAACATTCAGTTGAAGAAATGCCAATATCAAGGGACACACAAGTAGTTCAACAGTACTGTGATTTTTTGCTCAAAGGACTGTTATGACAGTTTTTTTTTTAACTTTAAGCTTTTTTTATTAATTAACAGAATTATATACTACTGCATAATACTTACAAGATTACTTCAGAACAACTGAAACACAGCATGCACATTTAACCATTTTAGTAATTTAAAATGGCAGAGATTTTGCTTTTGCAACTTAAATGTCCTTCTTTTTAATATTGATAAAATGACACATACTCCCACTAACATGCACCAAACTACAGTTTCTATCATTATTACTGCTGATAAATCATATTGGTCTTTCATTCATTTGGACACAACACTGCCTCGACATGTGTTTTACTGAAACACCAAGCTGCACTTGCGCATAAAAACCAGCTCAATGGATGGCATTAGACTTCAGTTATGAAAGCTTAATTATTTACTTGTTCTTTCATGTTCTGAACATACAACTACAATAAAAGAGAGGCGCATGCAATATAAAGACTTGAGGACTATCTTTTACTGAAGTACCACTACAGTTTTTATTACAATCCTCATGATTTTTCAGACTAGTAGCATAACTTGTATTGAATTTACTTAGCAGTCTCAGATTGCATAACAATTATTTTATCCATACTTTCCAAGGACACTGTAAAACATGCTATTAACATTTTGACAGTAAACTAAACAATTCATGTGCAGTACTTCAACTCTTTATTACAACTAACTTCATTATTGTATGAAAAAATACAGTAGTGAATGAGGGCAGAATTACTTGTATAGTTTATCATCAGAAATCACAATCAGTGGAACGCCAACAATCTGATATAACCCTAGAAAAACAAACACCACTGAAACTTCAGTGTATCATAACTGAAATCTATGCACACAATAACAATTCCATGCACAACACACAATTTCAATAAATGAGTCAAAGTATACTGCATGATTAAAGTAACTCTTCAATCTACACAAACATTAAAAAACAGCCCAAATCAAAACTAACTCTTTAAATTAAGCAATATAACATGCTTCAATAAATGAAAATCAGACTAAATAACTACTAATTCTAATGCAGTCACATTCGTAAACCTTCATGACCCAAACTGTTGTGATTTAAAGAGGAAGTAAACAGTATTCAGTGTGCATTCCATGCCTTTCTACTTGGAAACTGCAATACTTACTAAGACATAACACATTTAACCTCTAATGTATCATATATCTGAAATACATAAGACTAACACAAACAGAAACATTATACAAATCTGAGAAAACTTGACTAGCAAATGAACAAACTATAATAGTAAATATACAGAGAATTATCTGATCAATGAAACTAAACTAACCATGCACATAAATTTAAATAACTTTCCAGGGAGGGCTTCACTCCCTCACAATTCCAACATTAGGGACGCTTCACCCTCAGACCCCAACTTTTATATATACTAACTCCACGGTTGCACAACCATGACTTATTTATTTTTATTTATTTATTTATATTTGTTGACCGGGAGTGTCCGACTGGACGTAGGTTCATTTTCAGTGGAGGCCTGGGGAGAAAAACTTCACAGTTAAAATAAACAGACAGTAGTTACATTGGATTACATAGCGATTAACAATTTAACAATGATCAAAGAGATATCGCCTTTTCATTTCTACAGGCAACAAAATAACAGTTGACTATGGCAATATTTAAAAAAAAATGAATCAAATAACCATTACATAAACACAGTTGACAAAACAAAACTGTAATCATTATATATATGTGCCTATTGCAGGTGTATGCTATATATGCCAGATCATATACTTTTTAAAATGGATTTTTTTTTTATTTTTGTGTAATAAGATTTGCTAGAATTTAATTTTGAAATGGTTTTATTTATCATGGATTGGTTACTTCTGTTTCCTGGTTGGCTAACTTTTTTCTTAAGAATTAAAAGTCTTCTTCTAGTACAGAAAATGCATACTGCCGAAAGTCATGCAGTGTCTGGGGTTGGGGGCTACACTGGTGAAGAATGGGAGTTAAATTACAAAAGATGGCATACAATTCCAAAACTCCTGGTTATGCCCCAACCTTCTTTGCTAAATAATTAACAGATTTTCTTTTTTACTGTTTTGCAAAATCAAATGAGATGACTCTTTATGCCTCATTCTAATAAAAACATATCACCTCTGATTTTTTTTTTTCAAAAGACAGTCTTAACAAAAATATATGATAAGCTATGAGACAAGTTTTAAATAACAGCCACTGAATGTAGTATACCTTTTCACCCTGGGTACTTGTAGTGATGTCTAATTACATAGTCATTGATCATTAAATGATACATATAGCTAAATCTAGTTGCTTCCAGGTAGCTCACTGCTACTGAGTGCACAGTGTGGCTATGCACGAGTATGCAAATTCGGCAATGGTTCCATAAAGAAATAAAGAAACGGAAAAGCAATAAATACAATGCTGTTGAGCTTATTTCTGGTCTTTGTTCATAACGCTATGTCATAACCAAAGTACTCACATCTGCTAATGACAAGTAAGAGAAAAAGACAAAGAAAATGTCAAAATCCAACCCTTCAGAGCTGTTTGATTTCTACTAGCCTTCTGCATGGCCCATTAGCAAACAGATGTTTGGATGCTGACATCTACCTGCTAGACAGGATATGAAAACTGGCAAAGTCTAGGAAAACAACTCATTATATGCTTTGGGGACAGTTGTAGAATTAATAAAAAGTGCTTTCACTTTTATTGAGGGGCAAGCTCTCAGTTATGCAGTAATCTCCAAAACGGATGAATAGTTTGTGCCAAAGCATAATGCAATTTTCACAGATGAGTTCAAAAAAGAGGAAGGGACAGCTGTAGCATTCATAAGGAGCCTATATCAACTTGTTCTACATTATAACTTTGGAAATACACAATTTGCTGCAGGACAGAGATGAAGCTGGGCATCTGATATACAGAAGCACCACAAAAGCTGCACTTAGGGGATAGTGTTACGTTGGAAAAAGTGATACAACTTAAATGCCAGTCTGACAAAACTAAATATAAACACTTGAAATGAGGTTTGATAAAGTGGTTAAAGAAATCAAATGGAAAGTGTGTTCTAAGCATGATAAAAAAACAGTGTTAGAGACTAGAGTATGCATGTGGATAGTAAACACAGAGTGAACAGTAACATAGGAACTGCAACTGTGACCATGGGGATGATAGGAACTGCTATAGAAGCAACTGTGTCCATAGAAATGATAAGCCTTGTATAGCCTGTAATAGGTACTGGAATGCCATAAGCTGTGACATTTTCTATCCATTTGTAGAGCTAAAATGGTGAAAGAACTGACCATCAATATAGAAAAATATACAAATGCAGAATTTTTTTTTCCAAGGCTCAGTCACCAAACAGATAGAGATCTTGGTAAGATGTGGCATGTAAAACCTCCAGTGAATGGTACAGAAGTAAAGTTTAATATTATGGCAGCAGGGTTCTGTTGGTTTGGTCAACATCTGTTTAATTGACTGCATTTGATTGACTATACAGATAGTCAACTGGTGAGCGAGATCGATAATTCCTGGATAGGGGAATATTCCTTTTCCCCAGGGACTGTCTGATCTTGGAGTTAGTATATATAATTAGCAGGGGGTGTGGGATGTTGTTAATGTGTTTTTTGTTGTAATATTTGCATGCACGAAAAAG
The DNA here is from genome assembly GCF_019279795.1 of Protopterus annectens. Taxonomy (NCBI): domain Eukaryota; kingdom Metazoa; phylum Chordata; order Ceratodontiformes; family Protopteridae; genus Protopterus; species Protopterus annectens. The sequence goes on from NC_056748.1 coordinate 357,889,342, forward strand.
CAACCTCTGCGCATGCATACAAGGAATTCTACTTTTCCATTTTTGATGTAGAGTTGCTTACCTTCAGGATGCTGACATTAATGTTAGTCGACCATTCTGCAACACATATAACAGCGATGTCCTATGGCAGGGCTCTTTAAACTTTTTCCACTCATGACCCAATTTTTGCAAGACAAAATTTAACATGACACCGAATATACAGGTCAATGCCACCAACTCCCACCCACACAGACATTCCAGTGCTCTGTTACTTGGCTATTTCTCCCCAGTTGCCATAAACACTGTTCAAAACTCTCAGTGTACACACAGTTTTCTGCTTTACTTCTATAATGATTATAGATATTTGGATTTAATTTAAAACTTTTATGTCTAATTTTACAACACAAACACAGATAGACATCTGTTAAACAAAGCAATAGTCTTACAATGGAAACAGACTTAGCATTAAAGCTTCTCTACCTTTGAAACTCATATTCACTGAAACAGCATTGAAACCCACATTCAAAGAAAATGCATCTGGCCAGTGGCAGATTAAGTTTACCTTTGGGCTGTTTTCAAAGCATAGGTCCCCTGCACACATTTTTAGGAGCATGCAAATCTTCTTTGATTCACCTTCCTGATTGTAAATCATAATGTATAGTAATTAAGTTATATCCCTTGTATAATACAGCACCACTTGTTACAGCATGTTTTAAATTTATAGTTTTGAACATTTTCCCAGTAAACAATGAAACAAAACATATGAGGCAATAATGTCAAAACTGTCCAATTCAGAACATTTCAGCCATAAAAGGCCACTCAAGCTTCTGTGATTACAATCCACCAATATCAAGTCAATATGTACATTCTCTTCAGAAGTAAAAGTCATTTGAATAATTCCACATTAAAGAGAACTATAACTAATGAAAAGGCTGCTTCTAGCAAACAACTTTATATTTTAGTGTTTCATCTATTGTTTTGTTTCATTTACAAATTCAGTGCCTGCATCCTTGAAGGATAAATTGTCTACGTTACATTAAAATATAGTAAGCCGGTACTATAGCAATAGGGCATCGATGGATGGCAACAGGTTCATAGTAACTAGGCATCTCATCCAAAGGAGGACATACTCAGGACTGCAGCACCCCACTCTCTTAAAATACAACACAGTATCAGCAATCCATCTACATGCTGTGGGAGTAGAACCCACAGCCTACTGCATCAAAATACAAGTATACTACATGTTGTGTTACTAACACTGCTTTAAAATTCTATACCACAACAGTGATACCATTTGCCAAACAAAACAGATGCACATTGTAAACAGACTTAGCATGAGCGGCGGTAAAATCCTCTTCCCTTGAAGCTCACAGTTCTTTAAAAATGCACTTAAAACTAAATTCCCTGAAAAATGCACCTGAAAGTCAGTTCCTTCAAAAATACAGTTTGGTAGTTGGGGTAGGATTCAGGCTCTTGTTTCCTATAGATAAGGTACAGGGTTTGAGCCTAAGCAAATTATTAATCACCTGCTAACCCTAACTAGGGCATTTCACACTCTCACATACACACCTCAACCTCTTAAGGCAAGAAATCTGGACAAAGCCTGTCATAATGGGGGGGGGGGCAAAGACCCAAAACTAGGGACACATTTTAAATATTGCTCTTATAAACTTAGAAAGTTGCTAGAATAAAGATTTGTGTTAGAATACATTTTCTGAAGGATATGAGTCTGAAAGTCAAATGCATGTCATCATTTAGTAACTTTAATCCTTATCATCCCAATGATTTGTCAAAAAAGACAATTTTTATGAGGAACAGACCAAAAGGCAAAAATCCGGACATTCAGTGAAAATCTGTACAGTTGAGAGGTATGATCATACACCCCCTCCATCAACCTCTTAGACTTACAGCAAGAAATCTAGATAAAGCCACACATATTAGAATGTTGATAGAACAACATGTTTTGCATTAGTATGAATTTTCTGAAGGCTATGATGTCTAAAGCGCAGGTGTCTACCATTATATTCTGACTTCAGTCCTCAATGATTTCCCATGGATTTTCCAGAAAAAAACACAATTTTATGAGAAACAGACCAAAAATATGAGGCAAAAACCTGGACATTCTGCAAAAATCTGAACAATTGAGAGGTATCCTCCCTACTTCCCTCCTATACATACATATACACATACCCCTAACTCCCTCTTTCACACATGCCTCCTTCACACACACACACACACACACACACACACACACACACACACACACACACACACGCACACACCTCTTATGCATACCCCTACATACCTACTTCTTATGCACACCCCTACTTACCTACTTCTTAAACAAACAAGCCTCTTAAACATTTAAATACACACACCTACCTCTCACTTGTTTGTTCATCATCTCCAGTCCAAGCATGTTATGGAATTCAAATTCCATGTGCCCAGAAGATGAAGATGTAAACAATCAATCACAGAGATGCAACAGGTGTTTGCGACCTCCTTTTGTTACACGACCCATAGTTTAAGAAGCCCTGTCCTGTGGTATGATCCAGAGTATTTCAGAGTACTGTCAGATAAAGCTAAAACAAAAGTCCATAGCTAAGTGGCAAGACTGTGTGCAGAGGAAAGTTTCTAACAAAAATGGCATAGAAAAAGCAAATGTATGAGTTCCAGGTATACAGTATTTTACAGTACTGTGTGGATAACCTGTTGAACAGATCAACTGTATGCCAAATGGGGTCTTATTGCAAGAACACAGGAAAATAACACAGATGTGTTTGGAGATGTAGGGCTTCTCAGCTCTGAACTTGTCTAATGAAAGACCTGCAGTTCAGCTTTCCAGTGCACGTTGAACCATTCCTTTTATCATTTTGCTTAGTGATGAACTTCTGCTGGCATTACGTATGGGGAATGTTTTGCCCCTTTTGTTTCAGAGTATTCGTGGCATGTGCTATGATGGTATCTCAATTTTCTGTGCAACTCTCCTGTGTAATTGGCTGTTTAAAGGATACAGTTTTCATTCCTCACAATATTTCATAACACTTCCAGAAGTCTCTTAGGCTTGCTTTCATGCTACATTGCAAAATGGAAAACCTTACATATATTAACTGTTGGGGGGGATCTATAAAGGTTAACACAAGGTGCACACCATGTGTACATCTTTTTTCTTCCAACCACCTTTATTGAATTATCACTTGTGAGAGAGGAACATTTACATTCATATAAAAGTAATCACACTATAATTAACATAGACAAAATCCCTGCTCTACAAAACCTACTTCACCCAAGCTCCAAAGCTAAAATTCTACGATCAAATCAGAAACTCCTACTAAAGGTAACAAAAACCTATAACTCTGCCAGCACTTCCCTCTACAGCAACTCTGTTGCTAAGCAGTGGAACAACCCCCCCCCCCCAATATCACAACTATAACTACCCTCACCCCCTTCAAAAAAGCCATAAAATCTCATCTTCAGCATGTTTGGTTATGTAACTGCAACACCCCAGACTGATCTCCTACTAGTACTTTCAATACATCTCTCTTCTATTTCCCACCCACTACTTCTCAGTATCATTTCTCCTGTCACATTGCTCTGCTCCTCCTTCTGTCATCTTCCTTTCCTGTATCCAACTAACTTTATGTATAGCACACCTACCAATACTATTATTTACACCCTTTGAATTATTCCTCTTCCTCTATATGTCTGTAACCTCCTGCTTACCCTACCTTTAGACCTTGCCACCTACTACTCTCTATCAGCCCCTCCATTTTCAACTCATTATTTCCCCACATATACCTATCCTCTTTCCCCAGAACCCTTCCTATACAATCTGTCATTTATACATATTTCATCCTACCAGCTATTTTATAATGTATACATATCCCAAATACTCTGAAGTATTTGATGCCTAAACTCCTTTTTAAGGTATTATTTTTCAACAGCAATATTAGTAGAAAAAGTGCACGGATACTACATATGATTGCATGTAATCTAAATATATATCAACTGTCCAATGTAATATTTTACTGTGTACATGGAGCTTTTCTCCCTGGGCCTTCGCTGAAAAAGGACGTGTCCAGTCAGACTTTCCCAGTTAACAAATGTAAAATAAATAGACATTTTACTTCACATATATTGCTATAGATTATATAACCTAAGCAACATTACATAAATTATTCAATTCCTGCTTTTTTTTTAAAACACGAAACATCTTTATTAAACCATCACTTACAACATAGGCAATCATACAGTTACATGAATGAAAACAAACTACACTGACACAATCCTAGTTGCAAGTATTTTACATCACAAACCATACTGACACACTCCCAGATGCAAACATTATGCATCACTTATAATCTACCCAATCTTTTTCAGTCAAACATTTCATATCTCATTTAAGTTCTGCCACCTTTTAAAACTCATTACTCCCCATTTGTATTGTTCCCACAATTCTCATTTTTCCTATGTAGTTTGCTCCTACCCTTTTCAAAAGATCTCAGTTTCAGTTGTTTTTATCTGTGTGACGATATTCACTACTTCTAGTATAGTTGGTTTAGATTTTGATTTCCATTTTCTAGTAATTGCTATTTTTGCAGCCACAAATATTAGACACAGCAAGGCCTTATCATGCCTAGGCAATTCCGATTCTGTATCATAGCTCAGAAAAATCATCTCCCCAATAGACCAATCTGCCCACCTACCATCTGTGCATCTCACAGGGAATCCTTAAAGTCCACCAATTCACCGCACTCCCAGAAAATATGTACCCAATTACCTTTTTCTTCCCTGTCACACCTCCAACATTTGCTGTCTGGCTGAGGAAAAATTCTCTGGAGTCTACTTGGGGTATAGAAATATCTATGCAAACATTTGCAGGCAAAAATCCTAAATCTTCTAGACTTTATTGCATATTTTGGAGACATACATATATCCTCCCATTGTTTCTTTGTGAATTGCTTATCCAGTCTTTCTTCCCAGTCCTTTCTAACCTCCTCTGATTGATTCTTACAGTTCTCATACAGTATTTTATATGCTCTGCTAATTATTCCTTTTTTAATGGCAGCTTCCGTTCTAGATTCTGCAAAAAACCTCTACCAGTGCTGGTCTTTCATTTAGGACCTCCCTATTTCTTTCTCTTTGCCTATACTCTGATATCAATCCCTGATAAGGAAGGCACTCTCCAACCTGCCGTCCAAATAAATTCTTGGCATCTTCCCAGTCTTATTACATTTCCCTCTCTAGTAATTTGCTCCCAATACCTTGGTTCCTTTGCCAGTTTTCTCCCATAAATTCCATCCCCCTAGTATCTATTGTCTAAATCCCTAAAATTGTAGTCATCTATATTGGCAGAATCTCCTTCCACAAATCCCGTGTTGGCTTAGTTCTTATAATACTTTCTTCTACTTTATGGATATAATATTTTGTATGATTATTGTTATTCTCCTTGAAGGCCTGCATCCAAAATCCCAGCCTCTCCTTGTATCTTGAGCCTCCCCCCTGTTTCATCATCATCCCTTTCCACTTTGAAATACAGTTATCTGCTTGTGCTATGTACAGGAGTCTAAACTATGTAGCTCTGAAATACCCCTTCAAATTGGGTAAACCCAATCCATCCTATTCTACTGGAAGAAACAGCTTCCCCTCCCACATAAAGTCATTCAGCTCTTTATTAATTGCTATCCACAACTTCTCTTTGGTTGATAAAAACATACCTGACCTGTGTATAAGACTAAAGGGACTAAAAACCTTCTAACTTCTAGTATCTTATTATCCATATCCATATAGCAAAGCTTCCATTTTCCTCAGTTTTTGTATTATCTTTTGTTTAGTCTCTTCTCATATATCCTTAGCTGCCACCCTAGAATTATTTTTAATCCATGCTCCTAAATACTTCATTTTTTCATGTTCCCATAAATATGGATATTCATGAACCAATTCGTGTGTGGGTACATAATTTACCACTATTGCCTTTGTTTTATCTTCCTTAATTTTGTATCCAGAAAAAATGTGAAATTGTCTGAAAATGTTCCACAAAATAGTATCATCTGCAAATAAAGCCAGCTTTTCTTAACTACCATACCAATTATATCCTTGAATTTCTGATTCCCTTATTTTCTTTGCCAATGGTTCTAAATTTAATGCAAATAATAAAGGGGAAAGAGGATGTCCCTACCTGAGGTAACTTTTCTGAATTCAGAAAAGCCTTGTCAAAATGCTTTTGCTGTATATTCATTCAGAAAGGGCACTTAATGTGTACACATATTGTACACCTTGTGGTAACTTTTATGAATCATCCCAAGTATCTTTTATCAAGTAAAAAGCTATCAGTAGCAGTAAACATTTAATATAATGTTGATATTTTTTCTTTCATATACAATTTTGTATATTTATTTTATTTCTAATATGTTTTGAAATTTTCAGTCTACTTATTTTTATATGGCAAGTAAAGGTCCTGTAGTTGGTGAGTTGTAAAACTGAGAATGCAGTTCTTCAAAAGAAGCAAGCAGAAAACGTGCATTGCTCTGCGTTAATTGGGTTTAGATCTCGAACAGAAATATGTGTAGGCATATTTAGTTATATTCTTTGTTGTTATCGTGTTTCTGACAAAATGCGGCTGGGCAGTAGATGGGCTCATTGATGGTAGGTGGCTGGTACTAAAATGTGAACAACATCAAGGTAACTGTGATATGAAAAGAGACTTCAGGGACTAACTGTATTATAGTGGAATGCTGAACTGCACTGTTGGAGTCAGTCATTGTTAAGAACATTGAAATGAATAATCTGCATGGAGTTGCAGTGCTGCACAGATGAAAATAGATTTCAGAAAGTTCATTAAGAATATCCATTCAAAACACTGTGGATATCTGCTGCAGCAGTCTTCTGCGCACTGAGAATGTGAACAATTTAAACACAGCTTAAGTCAGTAAATGGGAGGGTAAGGAATGCAAAAGTGAAGGCACACAGAATGAAACAGTTATAATGGCAGGAAATTAAGGTAATCAAAAGAAGTTGAAAACTGCCATAGAAGGGACAACAGTGGAAGTGGTTAGCAGCTTCAAGTAAATGAGAGGGGTGGTTAAGGAGAAGTGAAGTCTAAATGAGGAAATCAAAGCTAAAATCGGTGGGGTTGCAGCCAACTGGCACAGTGTTAGAGTGTCAAGGGTAGTGTGTGACTGAATAGTGACTAACAAACTGAAAAGTAAGGTGTACAGAAAAGCCCTACTCTACAGTCGAGAAACATGGATATTGAAGGCAGAGCAGTTGAGGAAGCTAGAGGTGAAGGAGATGAGGTGCCTGAGGTGGATGGCAGGATGCACATTGTGGGACAGATGAAGAAGCCCAAGTCCAATTGCTGAGAAAAGTTAAACAGGACAGATTATGGTGGTTCAGGCACATATGCAGGAAAGTAGGAAAAATGTGGTGAAGAAGATTTATGGCAGACAGGAAGAAGGCAAGAGAAGATGACAGCATCCAGCAAACAGATGGGTAGATTATGTGAGAGAAGACCTGTGACAGTCAGACATGACTGTCAACAAACGTAGGAGAATGCCACTGAAATGAGAGGAAAGGCAACGATTAATGTAACACCTGACCACATGCTGAAAATGGGAAAAGAGAGATGATGATGATGATGATGATAAGTCAGTAACTGACGTCTGACTCACGTAGCCTAATGTCCAAAGCTGCAGCTAGCTTTCCCTTACTTACAAAGCTACTACTGGAACACTGCAAAGCTGCTTCAAAGCCAGAAATACCCAGACAGACACCTAACAGTACTCCAGCCACTTATAACAAGAAAAGAATGTAACAATGCAGAGACTGACCAGAAAACAAAATTCCCACGAGACACTACTAGACATTAGGACTCAGGGTGATGAAAACTAACATTTTCTGCAACAAACTAGTGATACTGACTTATGTAATCAGTGCACCCTAGTTACTAAGAGGAATGATAAGATCCCCAATGTTCCCCAACTCCCCCAGTCAGATACTACGGATAATAATGAAGTCACAACAAAAAAAAGAAATGTAAAGAAATCTAAAGAGGGATACCAGCACTTGTTTCTAGAACAGACGAAAAGGTAACCTATTAGCAGTGATGGAATAAGTCTTATGACACCAAATGATTATGGCAAAGGGGTATTTGATATGTCAAGTTATTCTCATATTTGTATTACAGAGTGATCAGATACTTACTGTCAAAGCATTGTGTAGTAGAACTGCACACTATCAATGCACTCACTTTGTTTTCTGGGCATTGAAAACTGGTGTTGACGTGCAGTATAAAAAATTTCCCACAGATGACATAAATTAAAAGTGGCAATATATAAGCTTTAAAACCTTCCCAAAAAGAGAATCCAACAGATTGTTCTTCCAGTATGGCGGCTTCCGAAAACCTACAACTGAAAACCACAATGACTATGGCTATGCAACTTTGTGTACAAGTAATTCAGGTTGCTTAAAATTACAAACCTTAAGGATCGTGGTTATGCTTGCTCAAAGGATCGCTAAAAGTCAGAAACCTCAAGAAGCTTGGTTACACAAATCAACATACAAAATTGTTGTGCTAGAATCATTTGCTTACCACAAGTCCTGAGTACTTTTTCTATGCACGCCACACTGTACCGGGTTAGAACTACCAGAATTACTGCAATACAGACTCAGGCTTTAATGTACGTGTTACATGGATTGTTGAAATGTGACAAAAAGTATTTAAGACAAGTTACAGTAAAGTTAATTTTTAACTTGATTTTTCAATTTCAGTGCATGCCAAAAGACTGTCAGCTATGAATCTGGACTGTTGTTTAGCAGGGTGATACTGTCACTGGGATACCATCTTGATTTTAGCCTACGATGGGAAGAATTCTTAAAGACCAGAAAATATGGAATAAACAAACAATTGAAAATTGTCACGGTCAGGCTTGGATTCTGAAATAGTTGTACATTATTGTTGCAAGCCAAGGCAAAGAAGAGCACCATGTGCTAGCTGTCAAATAGTACTGAAAAAAAAAACAGAAGTGAGGACACAGAAACCATTGCTGTGTAAACAAAAGGGATGGAAATCGCAACAGCAATACTGTAGTGAAAGATGAGCAATGAGAAAGGCCTGGTGTGAGCAACAGAGTGCATGCAGAACAGGAACAAAGAAGGATACCAACCCTGACAAACAATAAAATAATGCAGACTGTAAACACATCAAGAAAGACATATACAGTGATAGACACAGGTAGGCAGCCAACCAAGCAACATCAACAAAACTCCAGTGTTACAGCTACAAACAAAAAATTAGCACTGTTTTGATACATACAGCAAGCCATGGCCGGCTGTACTCGACAATAGAAACAATGTGATTCTGGAACATTCCAAACAAATAAGCATCATTATGTATGTTTAGTATGGTATTCAAATGACAATGTGGAAGTATTGTACTTCATTCAGTTGGACAGGACTCAGGAAGTAATGTTTAGCATAGCAGGTGAGTGACTGTAACAAACAAACTCTTCATGTACTTGACACTGTCTGCACCCTTGTGCTTCACAATATCTTGTTTTCTGAAGTACACCTACATGTCATAATACTATTTGAATGGCACAAGAATGCTCAAATCCTGAGACCATAATATCGAAAGACCAAAATGCTGAAGACCACAATACTAAATGCCCGGACTTGCCCCACTGCCGGACCCATGTTAGCGCTCGTTCCTGGGTTCATACCACTGCAGGGCCCGTGTTAGCATTCATTCCTACTCCACACTGGTAGGGAGATTTGGTATTCAAGATTTTTAGACACTGTGGTATACTTTTTCTCCTGTTTGTTTATTCTGGTACCACATCACTGTGTATTACTTCTATGCACCGTGAGAGTTCTTACAAAATATTTGGTATGAAAAACATTAAAGTCATCAAAAATGTGGTTTCCATCTCTTTGTAAGTGTTCCTGTTATCAATGTTTCTCTTAAGTCCAGCTGCCATAAACCTTGTAGGCATACATATGCGCTCTTAAATATAATCAATCTGACAGTTTACTATGAAGGATTAAGGCTACATGTTGCTTATAGACTTAATTCCATAGTCCAGAGTTTGAGTCTCTCATCCTCCATTTGTCTGCTGTGTGACTGAAAAGTGGTTTGTACCTAGTGGGTTTACACAGATAACTGAATAAAACAATTATAATAAAATCAGAAGAATTTGCTGTGAATATTTACATACTGAAGAAAAAATACAGTTTTTCAGTGACAGGCTGCACAGTGTTAAACAAACTAATCCTCTTATAAATGAAGACAACATTGCTATTGTTTGATCTATGACTTAGTTTTAAAGATTCTTCTTTAATAATAACCTTATTTGTTAACCAAGTAGGCCAACTGGATGCACAGTCCCTTTTTATGGGTGACCTAGGAGAAATATCTGGTTAAGTGACTTGCTCAAAGTCAGACAGATGGCAAACGAGGGCTGGGGGACTCAAACCCTACACCATAAGAACTACAGCTTGCAACCTTAATCTCTGCACCAACTGCCAGACTTTAGCCACAAATACTTATTTATATCTAGTCCCGCCTGAACAGCAATGAGGATATATGTAAAGACATGAACTGCAAAGCCCTTGCACAATCCACTACTGAAAATGAAGGAAGTACTGTCAAGTTCAGCATAAAGGTTACTTCCACAGGCTTGTACTTGAGATGAAAACTCTTAGGGTCCAGTACTTACTTCCATAAATGGTATGCATTTAACTGGTCACACAGCTCACTTTCCTTTGATCAATGTATATGAAGTAAATGATCACTTTAACCAGATCTTTCAACAGTTGTAGAATCTCTGCAAGCCAAACTTCATTCAGATAAATGCTCTAGATTCCTGGGAGGTACAAAGACAACCTAAACACTGGAGAGTAAAAAAAGGAAAAAACAGAAAGAAAAATGCCACATCTGGAGTCTTAGGTATGTCTTCCATGCGAGAGAAATCAAAGTATATCAAGTATATGGGTCTACTTTGATTCACTAAAATCTCAGTTCACTGAATTTCAATTCACCCTCAAAAAAATCGCTGAAAGCTCAAATCATTGAAAACTCATTTCAAGGAATCACATTTCAGTGAATGTAAGTACTTTTGGGCAAATAAAATGCATATGCCCTTTTCCCCACTGTAGTGTGATCCTGGAGTTAGTATATATAGTTAGGGTGTGTGGGGGGGGCACAGATTCCCAAATTGGGGGTGTGTGGGGGGCATAGCCCCCCACCTACTTAGCTTTTGTATTTATGAATCTCATTTCGCTGAAAGCTAACAATATAAAACCAAAATAGATGGGGGGCTACACACCCCACACCCCCAAATGTGGAGAGGGCTCTGCCCCCTATACCCCCCAATTATATAGACTAACTCCAGGAACAAACTACAGTGGGGAAAAGGGCATATAAATTTTATTTGCCCAACAGTACTTACATTCAGTGAAATGTGATTCAGTAAAATGAGTTTTCAGCAATTTGGTGTGAGTGTTTTGAAATTCAGTGAAATCAGTTTTCAGTGAATCAAAATAGACCTATATATATATATATATATATATATATATATATATATATACACACACACACACACACACACACACACACACACACACACACACATACTCGCACACACACACACACACACACAAGTATATACACACACACGCACACACAAACACACACACACACGCACACACAAGTATACACACAAACACATATATACATATATATTTAAAATATGTAAGAATTACCACAATATTGAAGTTTCAAATGTCGAGACCAGAATATTTAATTATCAAAACAATGAAAATTGAAAATGTTTCAAGTTTTATAACATTGAATATGTTAATATCTTAATGCTGTAGACTTTTAATGTTGTAGTATCACTTTAAGACAATTTGTATTGCACGGAACAAACATGGCAGAGGTAGCGTTCAACACTCTACTATAGTTTTTGAGATCTTTCTGTCTTAGTTTGTAAGAAATGGGTAGGGGATTTTTTATTTGTTAGAATAGATGTATAAGCTGTAAAGGAATGGTGGTAGTGGTACTTAAACTGGCGGGACAAGTGACTACGAGGGGAAGTGCGTGTGTTGGATGGGTTTAGGTGTTTTGTGCAGGGAACAGGTGTGTGTGTGCAGGTTCTGGAGATCGTGGTACAGTGTGGATAGGGAAATGTACCTTTTCTCCACTGTAGTGTAAACTCAGAATTGGCGCAATTAATTTGTAGGGGATGTGGGGGGTGTACTGGGGCACAGACCCCCCTGTAAAAATGTAAGAAAGGCATCATTTGGAGTATGGAAGTACGGCTGTAGTGTTTTAGGTGATACATGGGTATAGTGTTAAACAGACTCATTTGCATTTTTTTTTTTTTATGTTTTGTGCTTGCAATCACTAGAATGTCAATTTTATGCCTGTTCGATGTTTTGGTAAGTTAGATATTATGGTCTCGACATTTTAAACTTCAATGTTTTGGTAATTCGACTTAATGAGTAGATCCATATAAATATACATAGGTGTGTTCAGAATGGCCATGAAGCTTGTTCATCTAATAACAGAAGCACACTTTTTAGTGTCAACTTTAAGTGCCAACATTTGAACTTTTATACCGTAATACTTAATGATGTGGACTACAAGATATCATCTGGGTCTCCTCTATACGTTGTGTATCTTTGGAACTACGAAATGCCTTGAATAACATGCATTCTTCTTCTGTTACTCTGGTAACTGTTGGACTGATTTTTCTGTTTGAACTGCTAGATTTAATGATACATGCACCTGATTAGTTGAAGGCTGAGAAATTGGACCTGGAAACAGGGAATTATGGACTCTCTGTAGTATAACTATGGGACATCACCTGCAAAATCACTCTGTAATAATCTGCTACCATATTTGTAAAAAATGCTAGAACCTTCCTCAGCTTGAAAGAGTTGTACCTAGAAGTGAAGAGGGCATAAGTGATATGCTGTTTTCAGTTTTTCTGGTAATATTCTGTTTGCATAGTGTAGAATTTACTTCTCCCTCAGTCTTGTCACCATAACAGTAGGCATTTTCTACGAAAAGGCCTTTTTGTGCTCTGAAAGATTTTAGCGCAAAGGTTAGGAGATGGTGTTTTACAGCTTTCTGACTGCAGTAGTACTAATTTTACACATATTGCTAGGTCAGCTGAAGATGATGAAGTAGTTTTCTAGATATAACATTCTTTATAATGGGTTGGTCACTGTGGGCCTACCTAACATCATCTGGATAAGGGCAATCTCTCTCTCAATCAAGCATGCCTTCTGACTATGACTGCTTAGATCACAGCTAATGCAGATGCATCTAGAAAACCAAGTGAACTGAATTATATATACTCCAATTTGTCTTCTGTTGTCCTTATTTTATGAGATAGCTGCCTGGCAAGAGATAAATTGTTTTGGGGATCTTGTCTAATATGGATATTTACTGCTGTCATAAACCAAGTCATTAACTGCCATAATAAAGACGTTGCTGAAAGTAAATAGTTTCTGCGTAAGGTCTTGGATGACTTCTCAAAGGGTACAGCAGTCAAAGCCATTATATACTTTTGCATTGCTTTCCATTCATATTAATGGTGGAGAAGACTCATTTACTGATAGTGAACCTGCCTAGATCATATACAAGTCTTCCCTGTGAGAAGAATTCATGGGGCAGGAGATAGTCTCTTTTTTTACAGTGGCATTACTGGAGTACACAACTGTCTTGGACAATCTTGTGTAGATCAAGGCTTATAGTGAATAAGTTAACAAAAGTGACAATGATCTGGACATTTCTTGGAGGTATTTAGGATTTGTTGCTTAATAACCTTAAGCGCTACTAAATTAAGCTATTTTGATTTTTCTTAGAATTAGCAACACTTACTGCTGCACCAGGAATGGGTCTATTCAGTTGGAAGTTAAGGAGCAACTTGCATTTGCACCAGGACTTGCACAGTGTTTCTTAAAACAGAATGAACTGATAAATACATGATTTATTCTGGCAGTGAGACATCCTGATCTGGGAACGCTAAAAGTGAGGTGTGCACCAGTAAGAAGGCTCTTCCTCCAAGTAAAGCTTTGCTCAAGGGTCTACTGATCTAGGCTCGTGTAACTCTGCTCTTCAAGTCATTCATTTGTAATGTTTTGGCTATTTTACCACATGAGACTAAAGTCAATGACTTTTTCTTTTCTTTCTTTTTATGAAATTGTTTAATGTTTGTGATGAGACTCATCACAGATAAAGCCTCTACTAGCTAATAAGGGAAACTTTGACTTCATTTCTTGTTCATGCATAAAGTCATTTTTGTGAAAGGCAAAATCAACTCCAACTGCTAAAGATGCTCCAAAACAGAAAAACGGAGAAGAAGGAAACTTCTGGGTGCACCACCACGAACCAGTCATACTCATCAGCGATTAAAATCACTCTTAATAAAAATAAAAACAATAAAAACAAAGCTTTATTCAAAAAGCACACAAAACTCCCAGCAACGATAAGCGCCTTCAGCTCCTCAAGTCTTTTATTGTTTTCATTTTTATTAAAAGAGTGATTTTAATTGCTGAAGAGTATGACTGGTTCACGGTGGTGCACCCAGAAGTTTCCTTCTTCACAGTCACTTTTTGTGGTCTTGGAATCTCTAAATCAATCATACTAGAAGACCTGATGAAAGTCTGAATATCTTGATTTTTTTCCTACCTTTCTAATAAAGAAAGTTGTATGCCTGTTGAAATTCCAAGCTTTGCAATAGGGCACCATAACTAATGCTTGTCTCTTTTGTGACTTGACACTTTTAAGAGAAATTGCAAACGTGTACAATGACTGAAACAGAGACATGTTTGACCAAGCTAAAAGAATGTGAAACAAGTGTATTGTGTGTGTGTTATTTTTTGTTTATTTTTAAGGGGAGATGTACCCTGATATACATGCAACTTATATACATTAATTCTGACACTGATTTTATTGAGGAAATGAGAAATCACTATGATACCATGATATTAATCTTTAAATGCAAAGGCCAGCATCTACACACTTCTGATCACATATTTCAGTATCAAGTACGCATACTTAATTCTGACATACCTGTGATTGTGATAATTAGAATAAGGAACTAGAAGTAAGATGTAGCAGAATTTATATTAGGTTACCAGTTACAGTACTTTGGATCATTCCTCCTTCTTCAAGGAACAGCAGTTTCACAGTTCTGATTATACCATCATTTGGATGAGGAAATTTAAAAGAGGTCCCATCAGCCTGAGTTTTTGGTAGCTTAGCTGCATGTAAAAAATCCCATTACATTTATCAATAACAGTAGGGGCCATGCACAATGCATATCATCTCCATTTCAGCTCCCTGCACTTTTTTTGGTTGAGTCCAAGAATCACCTGCATATCTGCAACTGTCTGTAACAGTGGTCAGCATCACACACCTGACATATACTGGGTGTCTATATGTCAGATGAAGCTTGCTGGTCAGCTGTTGCTGCTGTTACAGGCCCAATACTAGTGGTGGTAGTGCTTTTAGTCAAACTTGAGTTCCCCTCCATGATAACGATGGAACTCCACCATGTCATGCATTCTCCACAGTGGGTGTGGGGGAGGCAACTGTGTCACGCTAGGCAGTAGGTGTAGGCTAACCCAGGGAGGGCAACAGTGTCAATGTGTCTTAAAAGTGTGAGTTGTACTGAGTGTTGGCTTCATTATCAAGCACTAAACACAACCTGTTGCTTTGGTCCAGTCTCTATAGTTGTCACCATGGCAACTGTTAGGTCAGTGGATATAGAATACAGTACGTGACCATGTGATAATGCTTACCTTACGATCTCTCATATCCCATGGTGTGCATGACAATAAGACTTGTAATCATGCTGACATTATGAAATAATTACCTGTGCTGACAGTTACCTGTTAATTCCCAAAATACATATAGTGCACACAGGTGGTGGTCGCTGCAAACTCGCCAGTGTTAATTTGGGTGAAACAACCACAAAGCTCAAGCATTGCAGCTACTAACCTGGCTGATTTCCATGAGAGCTATGTCGCATTTGGTCATTCAGAGAACTGTGTCCTCTCCTCCTAGTATGATGCCTGTTCCTTCATCATTTCAATTCAGGGGTCTCAGAAGTGACTCATTGTTGTGAATGTTGTACTAGTAGAGCCACTGCTGGTTACTGTGTTGTCTGCCGCTATGCTGTTTGCTTTCTGTGAGGATTGTCTAATAATGTCACATACACACTTCTAACACTGCTGTTTGGTGTGCTTCTTCCCACCAGCAGTTTTGACATCATGTACCACTGTTTACTGTGCACTGTCTTGTACAGGCTGGTGGATGTTGTCTCTTTCCAAAAGGTGTGTTTTATGTATGTGGAGTACCTGTGGCAAGATATCATTCTTTGCAAGACTGAAATTGTCCAAGCTATGTCATTCACCAGCTCTGGAGGAAACTCATACCCTAAGACAGAGAGAAAAGCATAGTACTTGAAAGGTTATATGCAGTAGGCTACCATACCTGGCTGCAGCTGTAGGATGATAGACATATATAGCTGTTGTAGACTTCATATGCAGGTGAATGCTCGGTGCAAGCATAATACTTAGCATTACTGTTAACATAAGTACCTTACTACTGCAAGAGGCATTTAACAAGACACTCCTGCAGATGTGGGGATACTGCAGACAACACCATCTATCTTCTGTAGGCTCTCACTCCTGAAACTGCTTTTTTATTTCAGACTGGAAAATATTACAACTGCTCACAACAGTCTGCTGTTCACTTTTTCCTGCTGTACGGTTTGGCATATAAAATGGAGGACCAGCCATAATATTCATTATTAAGTTCTAGTTTGCAATGTCTCTATGCTAGCGAAGCTACATTCAGTCTGTCTACGAATCATTATGCTTCACAAAACAACATCAGTGACATTATACAGCGAAGATACATTCTGCTGCTCAGAATCAGTATGCCATGCACATCCACTTGCATATGCAAGCTATGTGCATGTGTGTATGCTGCACAACTATGTGGCACCAGGGTGTACTACATGCAATTCAAAACCCTATGAAATGTGTGAAACTCAGGCTGTCATCTTGTTTTGCCATACATTTATGATAATGACTGCCAGTGCTACTGCCCCACAGACAGAGCTTGCAAGTAGTACAAAGGAGAGGAAATGATACTATATTTCATCCACTGACAGTTCAGTGATTAAGTACTGGGACTGTGGGAGATCCTTTCAGGAAGGTGAATGCCTGATATGAAGTGCAGGGAAACTTATATCCAACATATCAGCAAGTACTGAAGCATCATTTTAATCCTGAAGATCTATGTGTGTGGGAGGTAGAAATAAGGTTGTTACAATGTACATAGTGTAGTCAGTATTTACCATTCTTATAGGTTCATAGGTTGGTAGTAGGCTATTGGCCCAAGGGCCTATACAAGCCTAGCCATAACAATCCCCTGGCTATTTCTTCCCACACTATTTACTTCCTTGGAGCCCTGTCTAGCAGGGCGACTGACGTGATCCCCGGGGTGAATTTCCTTTCTTCCATCCAATTGTCAGGGTTCCTTTTGAAGAGGGCCAAAGAAGCGCACTGCTTGACATGTATGGGTAGTCTATTCCAGAGTCTGGGGAGTCTCTGAGTCAGCAGCCTATCCCTCCAGCATGTTTTGTTTACTGTGTTGACAAGGTTTAGATCTCTGGAGCATGTGGCTCTGAGGGATTGGGATTTCTTTAAGTGCAGCATGTCCAACAGCTCTGGGCTTGACATAACCTTCTATGTTAAGCAGAGATCGCCTCTGAGTAGATGATATGCGACAGAGTATAGCTGGAGTTTTTTAAGGCGGTTACTGTAGGGCATCTGCTTTAGGCCTGTGATTCTTTTAGTGAGGTATTTCTGTGGCCTTTACAGTTGTTGCAGATGTCTTGTGAGGTACATACCAAATGAGGCATTGTACTCTATAATGGGTCTAATACAGGATGAGTACAGTGGGACAATGACCTCCTTATTTCTGGATGAAAAGCCCTTAGTGATGAGGTGTGCCACATACAAGGATTGAGCTTGAGCACATGGCTCTGGCACCAAGCATATGTTTCTGTAAGACCCTTTTGTAGAGTATCCATATCATTTTGAGGATTCAATAATGGCTCCCAATTTGCAGTCATCTGCAAACTTTGTTAACCAGAGTCCCTTAGTGTTGGCCTGTACTTCAGAGAAGTAGATGTCAAACAAGACTGGTCCCAGGACTGAACCCTGGAGTACTCCACTTGTCACTTGTCTGGAGCTGGATTTGGAGTCGGCTACTTTTACAGTCTGGGTTCTGTCAGTTAGCCAGTTGGCAACCCATCGAGTGATGTAGGGATTAATGTCCAGCTTAGTAAGTCTATCTATGATTCCAGAGTGGGGAATGGTGTCAAAGGTCTTGGCGAGGTCCAGATAGGCTGTGTGGACTGCCTTACCCTCGTCCACGGCTCTGGACACTGATTCGAAGAAGTCAATCAGGTTCAGAAGACAAGATCAGCCCTTCACGAACCCAAAATGGGTGGGGTCCAGTGTTTGAAGGTTGCTAATATCTTTGTTTATAAGTTCCATGATAATACATTCCATGGCCTTGCAGATCAGGCTTGTCAGACTGATGGGGCAGTAGTTCCTGGGATCCAAGGTGGATCACCCCTTGTGAAGTGGGATAACTGTAGCTGTGCACCATTCAGTGGGCACAAAGCCTGAGATGAGGCTATGATTAAACACGACACTTAGATGAGGTGCCATTTCATTTTGTAGTTCATGCAGTACACAGCCCGGGATGTCATCTGGTCCCATGGATGCTGTATTCTTAGCTTTGGAGAGTGCATTTTTTACCTGTGTGGCCAGTATTACCAGACTTTGGCAATCTTCCGGTATTGAGATGGGCCATTTAGGGGGTGAAGTTGGCACTGAATTGATCTGCCAGGATATTGGCAATATCCTTGGGATCAGTATATTTAATGCCATTCTGTTGTAGCTCAGAGCAGATCTGAGCATTGCCATTTAGATTCTTGACATAGTTATAGAATGCCTTGTGGTTGTCTTTAGAATCTTTGGCAATTTTATTTTTATTTGCTAACAAGGTTGGGACAATGCACATAGTGTAGTCAGTATTTGCCATTCTTGCTAAGTACAATGCACATAGTGTAGTCAGTATTTACCATTCTTGCTAAGTTCAGCACTACTTTTAATAAACTTTGTGCTTTCACAAGTCTGCTCCTAATACCACTTACTTCTTCTTACAAATGTCAGGCCATTCCAGGCTGGCTGCTGAGGACACACTTGGCAGCTTTTTTGTTGTCGCATAATGATGTTTTGCGGGGCAGAGCACAGGACTTCCTCTGGAGGTTATGGTCACCATTTCATGTTTCTGCATAATTGCAACCAACTGTTTTAATGTAGCTGCCTATGCCTCATTGCATCTGACATCATTACTATAGCTGCTTCCCAACAATTGTACATAATTGTGGTGGTGCAGATTGCACTACTACACACAGGCAACACAACATGCACTAGTTTCTTCACACATGCACACACTGGTGAAGTCCTCTCTAGCTGCAGACAAATTTCCTGAATAAAACAGCCTGTTGTCTTGTTTAGATATCACTGAATGTTGGAGGACAATAACCGTGATCTTTGGAAGAGTGAGAATGTTGGAAATAGGCTTCAGTATCTCAGATTCTACTCTCTGTTCTGAGTTACAGCTATCCGTCCAGCATTCCACAACTGCTTTTTCCCATTTTTGCACATGGGGTCAGGGTGTCACTTCAATAGGGACAATCATTTAGAGCCTCGTTTAGACTGCTGGGTGGATAGCCCTGCCACAGCAGTTCTTCCACACCACAAACTCACACACACCTATGGCCAGTTTACAGTGTCCAGTCCACCTACTGCAAGACTTTGGAATCATGGAGTGAATATATACAATTAGCTGGGGTGTAAGAGGCACAGCTCCCAGTTCTGGTCAGGGGTGGGTGCAGGAGAAAGTGGATGAATCTCCCTTCAAAAGTGCCTTAAATGTTTAACAGCAATGTTTATAATTCTCCTTTTTTGTTAGAATTACACTTTAATTTTCAAGTACCATAATTCACAGAATAAGGTCTTGCACTACCTATAAAAAGTAAGCAGATTTCTAGTACAAACCATTGGATATATGCAGAAAGCACAGTATCAGCAACCAGTTTTGGGGGTGAGGTGGGGAAGTAGTTATTTAACATTTGTAAACAGTTTGGCTCAACAAAGGGGGTGATAAGGTAGCCTACAAATGTCCAGGTAATCTCAGATACTGAAATCAAATTAGATTATATTGAAAAAGAACTGTGCAAACTGGATCAAAACAAAGCACAGGGAGATGACAGAATTAGTAATAATGACCTGAGAACACTTAAGCAAGAACTTACAGTACTATTATATCTATTATGTACTAGGTCATATAAATATGGGGAGATTCCTCAAGACTGGAGACAAGCGCTTATTAAACCTATCTTTAAAGGAAAGGGGAGTAAAACACACCCAGAGTCATAGAGACCCTTAAGTCTACTTTCATGCTGTAGAAAAATAATGGAGAAGGTAATATAGGATAAGTTATTGTCAGAATTGGATAGGCTTGGACTTGAAGACATATATCAGCATGGGTTTACTATGGTAAGGTCGAACTTCCATCAAATGATGGGATCATCGACCCACGTCTGCAAAAGCGACAATGTCGAATCCTGACATTGTCAAAATATGACTCAACTTCAACCTCGGAATGGGCATTAACATAGGTCGAGAGAGGGGTGAGATTCTTACTTCGACAATGTCAGGTTCAACACTGTTGCTGTTCGGCCTCCGGACTTCAGACCAAACCCACTTCAACCTTACCATAGTAAACCATCAACATGCATATGTTGAAAATAGATCTATTACCACCTGTAACATGATGTTCTATAACAATATAATAACAGCTATGAATGAAACATTATGCTGTGATGTAATTTATATAGATTTAAGTTCAGCATTTGACAGAGTCATACACTAAACACTGATCAGTAAATTAGTACAACTAGGTATTAATGTACTCTTGATAAGATGGATAGCTGCATGACTTACAAATAGGACATGGCAAGTATCATACAGCAACTGGACAGGTGAAATTCTTTGTTACAGTCAGGGTGTCCCACAGGGTTCTATTCTGCATCCTTACTTATTGAGATTGCATTTTTCAGATTTAACTTTTTTATCTGAGGTGATGTAGATGACCTGAATTGGGTAAACTGATTACATATGTTACAGATAAGGCATGTCTGCAAAAGAACTTGACTAAATTGACCATTTGGCCACAGGAGAATAATATACTGATAAATACATCAAAAAGTAGGAATATGAGATTTGGGAGACATAAATTAAAAGGTGAACATTTAATACACCACACAGTCATTTGAACTGTAGGTTCATTTAAGGACCTGGGTATATGGGCAGATCCAGCTTTGAGTTCTTCTCATCATATCAGCCAATTGGTTAATGATAGTTATAGAACTATAGGTTTTATAAAAAGATTTATAAAGTCTAGGAAATCAGAAATTATGAAGTCATTGTTTGTTAGTTATACTAGACCCAAACGTGAGTATGGAATAACAATATGGAAATCTTATAAGAAAACAAGCCTGAGTAAACTGGAAAGAGTACAGAGGACATATACCAAGGGCATCCATGGATGTGAAAATTTAAGTTATTATCAAAGACTAAAATATCTGAACTTGTACAGTGTCTCAAAGATATCTAAGAGGAGATCTTATTTGGGTATATAGGGCATTTAGAGACAACTATCTCTGGAAATGTTTGGAGTTATGAAACAAGTACTAGAGAATC
Organism: Protopterus annectens; assembly: GCF_019279795.1. NCBI lineage: Eukaryota > Metazoa > Chordata > Ceratodontiformes > Protopteridae > Protopterus > Protopterus annectens. Next base: position 357,911,188 of record NC_056748.1, read on the forward strand.
ATCAGATAACCTATGTAGAAGATTCCATGGGAATCAGAAGTCCACTAATTGATTGTCTGACAGAGCAGCTGATTCATGGAACAGACTGCTACATTACACTAAAGCAAGTACTAGTTTAGATATTTTTAAAACAGCCTGGACACTTCTTATGGAAACAAGTGTTTTTGTATATTGGCAGTCTAGAAGGGCATTAATGCCTATGCTTGAAATATGTGTATGTATGTGTGCATTTTTGGACAGGACAGAAACATTGTGCCAGAGATACAGTTTAAAAGGCTGCTTGTCTCCCTGCTTTGGAAGGTTCTAGACTCTGTGCATTGAAAACGTTTAATTTAGTTAATATGATAGTACCACAGGACATAACCCAGGCTGATATATACGGTAGCAAACTTGAACCTGAAGGTTAGAATCTGAACAACACATGTAAATAAGAATACGTTGTTTGAGCACATTCAAAATGTCATTGATTCATTATGTTTTTGTCCTGCTGATGAGAATGTCCCACCCATAAAAAAGTTCTATATAACTGCTTAGAGGAGTGGACATAGTGAAGTACATCACATGTCTAACTGGTTTCTGATTGGGGGCCTAGGTCCTGATTAGAGGACCTAGATGTTATATGCTTTTTCAAAAAGAAGTGTAATGTATCCAAAGCTGAAAGCAGTTGTGGCACAGCATTTTCTGAATTTTAGGACTGTTTGATAAGATGGAATCCTTTGGTCTCATACCTGAAACAGCTTTTAGAATTCTTGTTTCTCAGACTTGATTGCATATGCATGCACACACACGCATGCGCACACACACGCACACACACGCACACACACACACACACACACACACACACACACACACACACACACACACACACACACACACACACACACACACACACACACACCATAATTAGAGGAAGCCGGTGGCACAGATCATGTTTTCTCAAGTTTGTCTCTTAAAGCAGTGCTTGGTAGAGTTAGGGTATGTTAAATATTTAGTTATCAACTTGGCACCACTAAAATATCTCCATCGTTTAGCATTTTACACAGTCATAGTAACTTATAAACACCTATTTGTTATAATACCAAGGTTAAACACACAAGAAGGTTAGCAGAGCAGAGTTAAATCCTTTTCATATCATAGCAACTTTCAGTGAATGTTTATACAGCAGTGTTATTCTTGTCTAGTGCCCATGTCATTTAATAACGTTAGTTTGGGAAAGAATTTTTCTGACAGAATCATCATTTTATCAGCTAAACGGAAGCAATTGTAGACTAGTATAAAAATTAAAGCAATGAGATGCCATTGTCTTATTTTGTTAAGGCCAAGATGTGATTCCCTCTTATGCCTCACATGAAAACATGTCAGTTGTACAAAGCAACACTGTTTGGTGTGTCCCTGGAAAAATAGACAGCAAAGCCTAACATGTCTTACTTTGTTAACAAAACTAAATACATCAAAAATAAAATGTCTAAATCACCAGGTTAACTTACAAGACAATACTGTTTAGTGGTTTTGAAACGGGATGTGTCAAGAAGTAATTTAACTACAACTATTCCTAAAACACATAACTCTAAGAGACTGTCAAGTAAAGTCCTGCTTCATGAAACAATTAACTTAACATTATATTATACCTGTAAATACTGACTCTTGATGCAAGCTAAACATTACTCCCCTGAAGAATAATTACAGGTGAAGCGTAAGTAATAACAGGTACTCAGTGCAAACGAAACCAATGGATTAGACTAACAAAAATTTAGTTAATTTTAAAACTGTGCTTGGTGAAGAACTGCAGTGCTGAAAAGTAGACATGAAAACTATAATCAATTACATAATAACAGGTTGGATTAGGTTGCTTTTGTGGTCTGTGAACTCTAACCACAGGATGTGGGGATGCAACAGAGTGCCAAAATTGTTCTGCCTGAAATAGCCAGATAGAGCTCAGCTGTAATTCTTGATCACCCGTTATGAAATGCTGTACAGAAGACCTACCTGATGTTTTTATATGGAAAACTACTTGTCTTTTTAGAAAAGTACAAGCCTGCTTTTATAGTCTGATTTTTTTCTCCAAAACTTCAAGTAGTTAAGGATAACCATGAACTCTTAAAAAACAACAAGCTTACAGGCAGACTTGGAAAAAAAAAAAAACAGGTGCATGCTAACAGTTCATGCAGACAGTTTTGGTAAAAATAGTATACCTGTTGGCGCCCCTATTTGTTTCAATAAAAAATGTTCACATCAGTAGCATACCAAAAAACAGTATGATATTTTTAGTTGCTTTATAAGCAAACTATATATATATATATATATATATATATATATATATATATATATATATATATATATATATATATCTTTGTGTAAAAACAGATGCAGAGAGAGAATATTGTTTAGCAGACAAAGTCATTATAGTTTAATAAACTTATGAATTCTAGCTGCTAGTTAAAATAAACTAATGGCAAGAATGACATTTTCACCTCTAACTGTAATTAAATGGTTAGGGATTAAACCAAACAATTTTTCTTTATTTCATTATTATAATACTAAATGACTTGTACTTATGTTATTATTATAAACTGCACATAGATATATTATGTTATAGCATGTTATGTCATTGTATATTTTGTCTAAGTTAATGTTGCAAATTTCATGTATATTTACTTTGAACTTGTTTTCAACTTGCTTTCTCTGTATTAATATTACAAAGGGTCCCAGAGCAAGTACACCCACCCAATTAACAAAGTTTATAGATACATAGATAGATAGGCAGGCAAGCAAAAATTTGTCTAAATGACTCAGCCATATTACAAATCAATTGTGCAATTCCAGCCTTATTAGAGTGATCCCTAATTAATGCTTATTGAGGAGTAAGTTCACATCCAGGAGAAGGGACTGTTTAATGAAACTGTGATATTAAAACAATGTAAAAAATACTTACAGTGAACCACAATTTAATTATTTAAGCAACATACAAAGTTGTAGTGCCTTCGTTGAAGGTTGAACGTCGAGCTGGCACCTCGGCGTTCGTCAAAATCTACTGCCAGTCATTAGTGGACCGGAGTTCCGCTGTGGCGACCCCTAACCGGGAAAACCCAAAAGACAACAACAAAATTGCAGTAAAGCCACCACAAGCCTTATATTGTAGCAGGAGGCATTTTTTCATGCAATGTTTGTTTCCATAACCATTCAAGTCAGATTTTCACTAGTTCTTATGTCCACCTTTTCAACACCTTCTCAATGCAGTATTCAGTATGCAGAATTACAAGGTGGACTTAACATGACAGATTAATATATATTATTACAACGATAGTAAGGAAACAGTGCTGGGTTGATTCAATTAAAATTATTATGATTAAAATTTATGTATTTATGTATTTATTGATGACTGATTACTGAGAAAGTCCAACTGGGTAGGAGTCCATTTTCAGTAGAGGCCAGGACAGAAAAGCTCCAAAGTATTACAAAATATCTTAAGAACAATAATTTTGCAATATTCAAAAATAATACAACATAAAAGAGTAAGTGATTCAAAAAAGAAAGATACTGAATTTGCATTTCATGATCAAAAAGAAGACAATGCATTCTGTATAGGTGAAGCAAGTCTCCATAAACCTAATTTACTTCCATGCTTCAATATCACAGTGCAATGCTTTATGTAGAAATTGTCAAATTCTGACTATTCAGACTGCTAGCAGTTCAAATCTGAAGGAAGTAAGTAAGCAGGATTTTTGACTTAGTAACACATAACATTGTCATCCATATAAAATGCTGAATTTCATATGAAAGAAGTGTATATTGAATGCGATAATAAAATGACGTAGGTTCAAAGGTTCATAGGTAGGTACTAGGCTATCTGCCCGAGGGCATTTATAAGCCTAGCCAGAGTGTGTCGGCTTTTGCCGCCCCATTGATTAATTAACTGATCCTCTGTCAAGCAGAGCCAATGAAGTGATCCCAGGGGTGTATTTTCTGTTACCCATTCACTCGTCAAGGTTTCTTTTGAAGAGTGTTAGTGAGGGGCTCTGCCTGATGTAATTTGGAATTTTGTTCCAAAACATGGGGAGTCTCTGCGACAGGAATCTATCCCTCCAGCATGTTCTATTTATTGTTGTGGCTAGGTTTAGCTCACTAGAGCATGTGGCTGGCAGCGACTTGGATTTCTTTAGGTGGAGAATGTCCATCAATTCTGAGTTGGACATGACTTTGTAAGTCAGGCAGAGATCACCTCTGAGTAAGTGATATGCCACTGAGTACAGCCGGAGTTTTTTCAGTCAGGCTGCATAGGACATACGTTTGAGGCCAGTAATCCTCTTGGTGAGGTACTTTTGTGGTCTTTCCAGCTGTTGGAAGTGTCTTGTGAGGTACATCCCAAATGGGGCATTGTACTCCATGACGGGTCTAATCAGTGATGAGTAGAGGGGCAAGTATGATGTCAAAATGAGCAGAATTAGTGTTAAAAGTCAGCTACAAATTGGCCAGAGGAGACTGTGATGGACACCCCACCTTAATCACCTATGGAAGATGCCTTACTTTAATGAGTACATACACTTCCTTCAATTATTTTCCAAACTCAGAAGGCAGTGGATGTTTAAGCTATATATGTGAATACATGTTAATGAATGGTAAGTGAACAACATAGCAAGTAGTACAATGTTTATATGATGTTAGTTTTTGAGCATGTCTGTCTCAAACACTAAATTAGGTGCTGACTCCATTACTGGCCATCTCAGACAGCTGAAGTTTAGAAGGTACAAGTGACTACATGAATTTATAGCTCTACTATGCCCATAGTATGTACAGAGATGGTACCAACAGCCCATCAAGCTTCTCTGTTCAGTCTGCTAAGGTACTGGTTAAGCATCACTTTAAATAAACCATTACACACGTATATACCACATAACAGAAACATGTTTAGGTTATAACACAGTATCCATTATAATCATCTGGAATCATCTGTATATGTCACACTTACAAGAAATTCATCTGGTTAAGTGTCACTGTTTCTGGCTGTCAGCTATCCAAATGAATTTATTTCAGTAAAGGCAGCAGACATGTTATCTGTAGCAAACTATCTGTCACTGTTAGGCCATTGTGACTACTGTCAGACTGTTTCTCTCTGGCCATTGTGACTACTGTCAGACTGTTTCTCTCTCTCTCTCTCTGCTGGAAAACAGTTACTGACTAAAGCATGCATGATTCCCACAAAAAGTAAAGTTAGTTGACTAAATTCTTGGTTTTTATTGTGTGAGAGAAGTTTACCATATTTATTGAAAAACCTAGCAGTGGGTATCATGCAGACTTTTTCATGTACTGCTTCAATATCCTAATGGGACTCTTGGAATTACTAACAAATTATTTGACGGCCCTAGGCAATATGTATCATGTATTGCTCTTTTATTTGTTTAATTACAAAACATTTGTTAACTGGGTAAGTGAACTGGTTGAAGAACATACTGTAGTCATGACTGAGGCCAAACAGGCAAATAAACAGACAAATACAATAAATACAATACAAATAATCAGTACATTCCATGTGAAGTGGAATGAATAATACAAGATTTTACAGTAACATTTACTCAACAGGTATAAAATTCATGGAAGCAAGAATGCAGAATGCATAACCATAAAACAGTACTTTAACAATCAGAAATTTTTGCTCTGAGAGTGTTGATGGAGAAGTACAGAGAATGTCAGAAGGAGTTGCATTGTGGTTTTGTATACTTAGAGAAAGCATATGACAGGGTGCCTAGAGAGGAGTTGTGGTATTGTATGAGGAAGTCAGGAGTGTCAGAAAAGTATGTAAGAGTGGTACAGGATATGTACGAGGGTAGTGTGACAGCAGTGAGGTCTGCGGTGGGAGTGATGGATGCGTTTAAGATGAAGGTGGGGTTATATCTAGGATCAGCTCTGAGCCCTTTCTTATTTGCAATGGTGATGGACAGGTTGACAGACGAGATCAGACAGAAGTCCCCGTGGACTATGATGTTTGCAGATGACATTGTGATCTGTAGTGAGAGTAGGGAACAGGTGGAAGAGACCCTGGAGAGATGGAGATATGCTCTAGAGAGAAGAGGAATGAAGGACAGCAGGACTAAGACAGAATATATGTGTGTGAATGAGAGGGAGGATAGAGGAATGGTGTGGATGCAAGGAGTAGAGATGGCAAAGGTGGATGAGTTTAAATACTTGGGGTCAATAGTTCAGAGTAACGGTGAGTGTGGAAGAGAGGTGAAGAAGAGACTACAGGCAGGATGGAGTGGGTGGAGAAGAGTGTCAGGAGTGATTTGTGACAGACGAGTACCTGTAAGAGTAAAAGGGAAGGTCTACAAGAGGGTAGTGAGACCAGCTATGTTATATGGGTTGGAGACAGTGGCATTGACAAAAAGGAAGGAGTTTGAGCTGGATGTGGCAGAATTAAAGATGATAAGATTTGCACTGGGTGTGACGAGGGTGGACAGGATTAGGAATAAGTATATTAGAGGGTCAGCCCAGGTTGGAAGGTTTAGAGACAAAGCCAGAGAGGCACGATTACGTTGGTTTGGACATGTGCTGAGGAGGGATGCTGAGTATATTGGGAAAAAGATGCTAAGGATGAAGCTACCAGGTAACAGGAAAAGAGGAAGGCCTAAGATAAGGTTTATGGATGTGGTGAGAGAGGACATGCAGGTGGTTGGTGTGACAGAGCAAGATGCAGAGGACAGGAAGAAATGGAAACAGGTGATTTGCTGTGGCGACCCCTAACGGGAACAGCCGAAAGAAGATGATGATGAGAATTCAAGTTTATTGCTTAGCCTGAGCGTGTAAAAAATCATTAGAATTTAAGAAGGGTGAAAAGATAATTGAGATCATATATCAAAACACTGACTAACAAGTAAAAATTTAACTAGTAAACCCTGAAAAAGTATGAAAACCCAAATTCAAGAGCAAGTTAATATAAACTTGATGTTAACAGATTGTACTGTATATATGGGATCAACCTAACAGTTAAAGTTAACTTTGAGTATGTGCCTACCTGTTTGAGCCAATATTAATTTTTCCCTGGAGAGCACTCTGCTTTGGATTGTAAGCAGCCCCCCCCCCCCCCCCCACACACACACACACACACATACACTCATCTTCCATTTTCTCTCTTATTCCCTTCTGTTAGCAAATAGTATCCATAACTGATAAATACTGTATGTTTGTTAATTTAAACTGAGACCACAGTAGCCTACTGATACAAGGTTATCCTATTTTTCCACCTGAGAAATGGTTAAGAAACGACTTACAGTTTCAGAGCAGTCCTTGGTCAATTCTGATTGTTTCTTAAACACAAACTCATCTTTGCTTGCTTTGGCTCATTAGCAGCAGTACAAAAGAACTGCCTGCTCACACCCTTGTTATCTCCCTCCCCCTTCCCTGTTTACTACCTTAAGCCAATCCCAAAGTTAAGAAATATTACCTGTGGCAGGCACCATTTTTAAAACTACAACCACCCTTTGAACACCTCATGCTCGGATCTGCCATAGAACTTATTAAAACTGCCTGAACTGGGGCACAGCTAACTGATGGTTTGTAGAAATACAGGGTACCTACCTGAGCCTCCACATTCACTATCATATGTTCATTTATCAGTTTACTCTGTTACCTGATTGTTTCCAGCCCCCTCATAAGAGCAACTAACAAGGTCTCTACCCGCTTTGCTCCCCACCCTGCCCCCTATTTCCTCCCGCCCCCAGTGGTCCTACCTTTATTACACTCAAAAACCCCTCCCATCTTCCCAATAGCCAACCACAGCACTAAACCCAACACTACCTCCTCCATCTTCCCACTACTATCACTCCTCCTCAGCTAACATGTACAAGCATACCTTACCTATGCTCACTGCATGCACTCTCCTTGCATATCTTACACCCTACCAAAACTCCATCATTCCCCCACTCAACCACTACCACTGTACTACTACTCACACCATCCACTCATGTCTCACCCTCAATCAGCTCCCCTCCCACCAACTCAAGAACCATCCTTATGCACCCCCCGCATATTCTACCAACTATATTACTCAAACATAAAGCATCCCTACAACTTAACATAATAACCCTCCCACCATACCTATTACCCACAGAGCACAATCATACAGTTTCCCTAATAAACAAACACATTTAAAAACTGAGAAAACTAATAACCTCATGCATATCAAAACTAGCCCTAAGTGGAGACATCCACCCCTACCCTGGCCCTACCATCTCCAACCCCAATCCTCATAATCAGACTAGAAACCACAACTTCTCCCATACCACAGCCAATAGAAAGCCAAGTGACTTTCTTCTACTAAGCCTAAATATTAGAAGTATATCCAACAAAGTCCATGAACTCCATGCCACCATAGACTTGTACTCCCCAGATATAGTCATCCTGACAGAAACCTGGCTAAAACCTCACATTACCAGTGAGCAAATCTTACCTACCGGTTACGGCATACTAAGATTAGACCGACTAAACAAGAAAGGAGGCGGTGTAGTTATAATATTTAAACAGCATCTAAACATCCAGATCTTAAAATCATCAGCTCCATAAATAGGCAATGAAGAAATAATATATACCAACCTCAAAATAAACCAAAACAAAACCATCAACATAACTGGATGCTACTTCCCACCTGGCCAGAACATCCCTCCACTAGAAAACCTCCTCAGCTGGTCTAACCACCATCTCGCCCAAGAAACTATAATTTTAGGTGAGTTCAATATTGACTGGCAATCCTGTTCTGGCAACCATCCAACCCATCATGTAAACCTTCATGGCTTCACCCAACTAGTGCAGTCATCAACCAAGATAAATAAAAACTCCAGCAAGCACACTACCCTGGACTGGATACTAATCAGTAAGAGCCCCCAGTCATATATAACAGGCTGCTTATCAGATAGCCTCAGTGATCACTCCCCAACATTCCTACTCAAAAAATACCTATACCAAGCTAAACCTGTCATCTACCATCAAATACGTAAAAAACTAAACTTTAACCCACTCACATTCATCTCATCCCTCAAAGAATGTAACTGGCATCCTCTAAAGTACCTCAGTCTTGATGACGCAGTTGAATTTTTTAATACTACCTCCTTGAGCATCCTTAATTACCATGCCCCCATAAGACTTTCCAGAACCAAAGCACAACCATCCCCATGGCTATAGAAAATCACTGTCAGAAATGAAAAACAGGGTAAAGCCTGAGAGCACTGGCGCAAAACCAAAACTCCCTCAACTAGACAGATATTCCTAGAACTACACAATAGAGTCAAAAAGCTAATAAAACAGGACAAATTCCAATACTAGCAGTCTGCCCTAGACTCCTCCCAACACAGCCCCAAACAATTCTGGTCCTCCATAAACTCCATCCTCCACCCAGGTAAAGTCAGTACCCCTCCTCCTAACATCCCTCACTTCTCCGAAAATATTGCTACCTCATTCAACATACACTTCACACAAATTATACTATCATTAGCTAAACAACACAACCCTCCTCCCCTCCAACCCAGACCTCCAACTAGTAATCTCCCCACTGACTCTTTTTCTCCTGTACCTCCCTCCAACATAAAAAAACTCTTAACTAAACTTAAGCCCACTAAATTAGCAGCAGACAACCTCCCAAGTGAATACGTACAAATTGCAGCTGATGCTCTGGCCTACCCAGTATCCGTCTTGATTAACCGATCTCTGTCAGAAAGTTACGTTCCCACACTATGGAAAGTATCACATATAATTCCCCTCCACAAAGGCGGCCCCTCCACAGAATTAACCAATTACCGCCACATAGCTATTCTCTCTCCACTCTCCAAAATACTAGAGAGATGTATACACTCTCAGGTCTCAGACTACCTCCTTACTAACAACCTCCTTTCCAATACTCAGCATGGTTTCCAACCATACCATAGCACCACCACTGCCTTACTCTCCTTTACTAACACTATCCTTCAGCATAAAAACAATGTCTCTCTCTCCTCTGCTACTTTCCTAGACCTATCTAAAGCATTTGACATGGTCCCTCACAAACAACTCATCTCTGTCCTCAATAACCTAACCCTCTCTCAATCAGTCACCAGCTGGTTTCAGAGTTACCTGTCTGACCGCCAACAATCCATTGTACGGCAGAATGACATACCTCCCCAACTACCTGTCTCTATAGGGTTCCCCAAGGATCCATCCTTGGACCCCTACTCTTCTCTATTTTCACCAATAATCTAGCCTCTGCCACCAGACATGGCACACTCATACAATACGCAGATGACTCAACCATCATCTGCTCAGCCCAGTCCCTACCCAAACTGCAAAAAGTCACACAGGAAGCCTTTTCCTCTGTTGAAACTTGGTTATCCGATGCCTAATTAATACTCAACCCAAACAAAACTAAACTACTCAACTTCCAACCCACCAAACATACTCAAAACATCTTTCACTTTAACATCACAGCAAAAGACAGCACCACTATACACCCAACAGAACACACCAAATTGCTAGGAGTGGAAATAGACAATAAACTAAAATTTGACATTCACATATCCATGACCATAAAAAAAGTCCACAAAAAACTAGGAACGTTATACAGAAATAAGCAACTTCTCACCAAGGCAGCAAAGATTTCAGTAGCAAATTCCCACCTTATTTCCACCCTACTTTATGACCCTCCAATATATACCAACCTAAGGCAATGCGATCTAAACAAGCTAGAGACCTGCTACAACAAAATCGCCAAATTTGCCACAGGGGCATCCTACCGTAGTCACCACTGTCTCTCACTTGCTGAACTGGGCTGGCTTGAACTCCCTCACCTCCTTCAACGGTATCAACTCTCACTCGCCCACAAACTAGTAAACCATCCACTAAATGTCCCAACCCTCCAGAATCTACTCCAACCCTATCGCACCACCAGACCACTAAGATCCAGCAACAAAAATCACTTGCAGATCACTAAAGCTAATAACTCTGCTGGTGAAGCACTATTCTCTTGCACCATAGCCAAATTATGGAACTCTCTCCCATCTACAATTACCTCCATACCATCATGCACCCACTTCAAAACTTTACTAAAAGCGCACCTAAAAACATGCTGGCTATGCCCTTGCAACTCCCACTCTAATATCACCCACCCCATCCAACCACTACCTTTCTTTCCACCCCACTAACTACCTTGATTATAGCAAGCTCGGATGCTCATAAGCCTACTACTTATTATACAGCAGGAACTTCTTATTGTAACAATTGTTAATGTCTGTTATGTACTTCGCAGAGAAAGATTCTAGTTGTCTACTGATGTACTATGTTCTTCATCTGTAACTATGCTTGTAATTAATTGCTATGTTAATTGCTATATAAATCCAGTGTAACTACTGTCTGTATATTTTAGCTGTGGAGCTTTTCTTCCCGGGCCTCCGCTGACAATGGACCTACGTCCAGTCGGACACTCCCGGTCAACAAATGTAAATAAATAAATAAAATAAATAAATAAGCCTATGTCTCTGAAGCAGCTACATATGTGTTTGCATTGACTAGATGGACATGTAGATAGGGCGGCCGCGGTGGTGCAGCCACAGCAAGAGGTTCTCTGGTTCGATCCTCGGCTGGGGTGCCTTCTGTGCGGAGTCTGCATGTCCTCCCTGTGGTCACGTGGGTTTCCTCCCAAATACATGCTGTAGATGGATTGGACACTCTAAACTGGCCCTAGGCATGAGTGCATGTGTGTGTGTGCCTTCTGTGGAAGGTTGGGTGCTGGGCTGGCAACTAGACACCATAAAACTCCACTGCCAATCATGAGCAGACAGGTGATCCGCTGTGGCAACCCCTAACTGAGAAAAGCTGAAAGAAGAAGAAGAAGATGGACATGTAGATATTTACTGAACACTTTAATATTATTCATTTGTCTCATAGTTTCAAGAATTGAGTTCCAGCATGCAGGGACAATTTTGGAAAATGACTTCTCACAAGAAGTGAGAGCATAGGAAGGTGTTTATAACTAGATGCAATCTACATTATGGAGAGTGTAGGAAGATTTTCTAATGGTCAGTTTGTTAACCAGTGGGGACAGCATCTTTCATGCAAAAGTCTCAAGGAGAAGACCTTAACACCTACAGTTCACTAATGTTGTAGAGGTGAACAAATCTACAAATTTTATTTTCTGCAGATTGAAGATGGGGAGTATTTTGGGTGGAACATTTATTTATTTATTTTATTTTATTTTACATTTGTTGACTGGGAGTAGTCCGACTGAGCTCCAATTAGCCCTTTTTCAGCGGAGGCCTGGGGAGAAAAGCTCCAGAAAAGTATTATAAACTACAGTAATACATTCATTAGACAGTGCAGTAAAACAAATACAGATGCAAAATCAAAAAGATATTACAGAGATGTTTTAGCTGGTATTTACAACATTTGTACAACTATCAAATATTTACAAGTCAATTAGTAATGCAGTCAATGTGGGAAAAAGACATTCTATCAGTCTAGTATTTCTTCAATGCAGACATATGATGCTGTCAGATCATGATTATAAGGGATGTATGTAAGGGAGAGAGATTATGCAGAAGTATATAGGAGTCAGGGTTTGCCAAAATACAGGTAGACAGTCCCGAAGGAATAGAAGTGTTGAGACAGTAAGAGAGTAATAGTAAAAACTTAGGAGAAGAGGTCAGACAACAATTCATGGTGGATGAGTACAGTGGCAGGACCAGCGTGTTTTTAGATGTTCTTTGGTGGATGCTTTGAATTGTTTTGGTTGATTTAGTAATCTAATTTGAAGTGGAAGCTTATTCCATGCTATGGTAGGATGACAACTATATAGGTTGCTTCCCATGTTTGTCCTAGGTTTATAGATTAGTAAATCTTGGTCAGAGCTGCGGAGTAATCTAGCTGGAGAATAGTGGGATATGAGGGAGGATATGTTAGGGCAGTAGACAGGTTGATATATTATATAGTGTAAAATCTGAAACTGATAGAGCAGAAGCAGGTTAGGTAGTTCTAGCCAGTTTAAGTGCTTAAGTGAGACACAGTGATGAGTTTTATAAGTATGTCGGGCAGAGAATCTGGCTACTTTGTTATAGGCTGAGTTAAGTTTTGCTAGGACTGAGGTGTTAAGGTTTGAGAGTATTTGAGAACCATATAGTAGACTGGGTAGCAGATAAGTGTAAGATATGGTTACTTTAGCTTTGCAGGTGAGAAACTTTCTATTTCTGTATAGGAGACCTAGCTTCTGATGGATCTTCCTGATGCAGTTGTTTATGTGTAAGTCAGACTTAAATTGATCATCTATAGTGACACCTACGAGTTTGGAACTAGGTCCAGGTACTATTGGAGCGTTATTAAGGGACATTATAGTAAAAGGAGATTTAAGATGGGTACGAGGTTTTGGGAGAAATAATAGGAGTTTGTTTTTTTGGGGATTTAGTTGTTTGTGAGCCAGGTTTCAACTGATGTAAAGGCTGCTTGAGTAGTATCAATGAGACCAGAGGGAGAGTCTGAGATGGTGATCACAGTAGAATCATCTGCATATTGAACAAGAGATGACTAAAGGCAAGAGGCGTAGAGTAGATTGGTAAAGATATTAAATATCAATGGGCCCAATGTGGATCCTTGGGGAACTCCCATTTTTACGGGGAGGGGAGGGGAGAGTGCAGAGAGCCATTTCACTGATTGTAATCTATCAGAGAGGAGAGAAATTAAGATTAGTCAGTTTTGTAAGAAGAAGAGAGTGTGAAACAGTGTCAAAGGCTTTAGATAGATATAGAAATAAACATTAAACGCGTTTGTTGTTATCACGAGCCAAGGAAATACTGTTAGTGAAGGAGATCAGGGCAATAGTAATACTGTGCTTTGGGCGGAAACCATGCTGTGTGGGATTAAGTAGATTTTCCTGTAAAAGATATTGCAGAGTTTGCTTGTGTATACATTTTTCAAGTAGCTTTGTGAGGGGTGACACAATGGCTATAGGTCTAAAATTAGAGATTTCTTGGGAATTACCTCCTTTGTGGATAGGTAGTGTATAGAATTCTTTCCAGAGAAATGGAACATGTGACTCAGAGATGGAGCGGTTAATAAAGATAGATACAGGAAGAGCAAAAGTATTGGCTGCTAGCTGGAGGAAGTAGAAAGGAATGTTATCAGCAGTGGTAGAGCAAGGTTTTAGTTTGGAGAGTAGAGATTTGATATAATTAGAAGATATAGGTTTAAGAGAGAAGAGTTCAGAGGGGTCAAAATCAGAAGGCAGGGCAGAGTGGTTTGGATCATTAGCAGGGGAGGGGGATGTATTAATCATCTTTGTTACAGTGTCAATAAAGAAGGTAATAGAGCAATAATATATGCTAGCCTGGGTACAGTTATAGGTATGGATCATGGGTCTTGTTATCAATCTAAACATGTTCTTAGTGCTGTGTTTTTCACATGTGCATGAGGAAGGAGAGGCTAGACATCACGTAACAGTGTTTTAATTATATTAATAACTATACAGTTCAAATTAGGCATTGTCTCCAACTCATGTTTAATCATTAGTTCCATTCTGCTAAATAACTGATACTAAGTTTCCAGTAATATATGCTTTGTTGTGGTTTTACTGCCTTCTTCCAGTCTGGTATATGTTACTCGTGTCACACGTTTTTCAGGGTCTACATAGCTAGTCAAAGAACTCACAATTTATTAACAATAACAACAGTAACAATCAAAAATAAACAGCCAATATCATAAATCGATGATAACAAAAAGCAGTATATTTATAAGGGTGCCAAAAACAGTATATTTGTAAGGGAGGCCCCTCGCAGCATTCTTCACCCCACCCTCCAATAACACTCCTCGCCCATCATGTCTACATAATCATTTGAAGATTGTTTCTTCATATTTTCACTCTATTACATAGCCTTTTGTTGATGAAACACAGCAATCCATATAAATAGTTTGGTGATTCCCACTTTATCATCATAGGGTGACATAATTACTAGGCATTTTCCACTTAAACGTGATTATCCGTATATTCTGCCTAAAGAAAAGCCTGAAAAATATATAATGTAAACAATATGCAAACTAAAGTCTTGTCCAGCCAGAACAGCTTAAGTAGTCTTACTTCACTATAACTCCCCCTCCCTTCTCACAGAAATTCACAGTGTAACCACATCTGCAAACTATAATTTTGTTGATAGCATTTGTAAATGGGGCTGGTGCTCCCTTTAACCCCCCCCATTAAAAAATACACTCTGTAGATATGGTTGACAGGGCTAGCCACCCACCAATGGAAACACTGGCTAGGTCATGGTCACTCTGGATGTCATACCCCACATCAAATTCATGTTAACTTGCTATTGAATTTGGGCTTTCATACTCCTCCAGGACTTATTAGCACAGTTATTGCGCTCTGTGTGATGGTGACTGTGAATGTAACCCCCCCAAACTCCAGTTACAAATGGGAAATGGAGTTAGTTGCAGATGTTTGACTGTAAGGCACTAGCATTTCATTCTGAGCCAAGAAACTAACATGACAATTCTGTGCCTAAAAGAATTTATTGATGGGGTACTGGATATTACATGAGTACATCAATTATGCATAATTTGACAGATCTTACTGCTAAAAATACTCCTGGCAGGAAATATTATTTAGCTTCTGTTCAACTATGTCACCATGTTTTCTGGCATATAATATTTTAACATTATTACAAATGTGCAGATTTTTTTCTGTTATTTCTGTGCACAGCGCTGTTCTTGCTATCAGTCTCAAACCGTTCTCAGCAATAAAGAATGGCTCATTTGTCTTGGTACAGCATATCATGAATGCATATATCTCTTCCGTCAAATTAAAACCTTTGTTAGCATATCCCATCATGCTTCTTCTGTCTGTAGGTTTAGTCTGACCTTGGGACACAGCTGCATGTACACTGGCTTCAGATGTAAGTTAACAGACAAGTGGTTATCTGCTTATGGATCCATGTCCAGCATGGACACGATTAATGCTCCAGGTCTTTAGATAATGACTGATCACACTTTGTACTTTACCCAAAAAATGTAAATGAATTACATAAACTATAGCTTGTAGCTTCCCCCTGAACTGGCAGAGTTTGTCTTCTGGTTTCTGTTACTACCCTGCATGATCAGGATGAATTAACCAAACATGAATGGTCCTATTTTTTTCTTTTTGTTTAGAGAGAACCATAGTCAGAAGTTTTTTTTTTTTTAACCTCTTTTCCATTAAGGGTTTATTATTCTTTATTATTCATTTGCAAAAGACATTATGGAGCCATAGCTGGCCATAGGCATAGGCCAACTAGGTGGCCGCCTAGGGTGCTGGTCTAGCAGGGGCACTTTTTCAGTATTTATTTGGTGAAGGAAGCCAGGATGGGGGCACTGGGTGGTGTGGTGGGGGGCACCATTGAGCCCTTTTGCCTAGGGCATCAGTTGACCTAAGGCACTCCTGTATGGAGCCTATATGTCCTGTGCCAATTAACACTTTCTTCAGCATATCCTATCATCCTTTTTCAATCAGTAGGTTTAGTCTGACCTTGGGAGACATGAACATGTACACAAGCTTCAGGTGTCACTTATGCAACAGCCTATGATGGAAGGTGCTAGAATCAAACAATTGTGGAATAAGTTATGCTGGCATAGTTGAAGACTGACATTTAGAAGAAGTAGGAGGAATACAGTACACTCAGCCGGCGATGGCAGCATATGCAATGTGTAAAACAACAGAATGGTTAAGATGGTCACCTGGAAAGCATCTGCCATTCCATTCTGTATATTCACGTAAACTATGCCATCTCCTGTGTGACAGTGAACTCTAATTTCTGACAGTTCATTCAAACTATTTTATTTAGCCCTCTTATACTCTCTGATTACCTGTTTCCTGAATTCACTGGATAGTACTCCAAATATGAAGAAATAGCATTGAGTACACTACTCTCACCAACAGAGAATGACTGATTGAATGGGAGGCTGGTATAATGGTTAAGGTGTTTATCTTACACGAAGTGCAGGGTTTAATTATCACATGTAGTTTGTTCATGTGAACAAATATTTGTAATAGTGTGCCTTATTACAAAACAACTATAAATGATATCAAATTTTCTCTCTGCTGCATCTTTTTGACATTGCTACACAATCATTACACTACACTTAAATCACTCAAAAGTGTGTTGCCTAAACATAAGCTCCTTACATTCACAGTCCCCTCCCACTGTGATATCCTTGCTATTTTTCCCTCTATTCCATTGCCATAATATCTTTATTGTCTGAAATATAAAATACTATATTGCCTTGTAAAGGGAGTCATTACCTAAATGAACTACTGAATTATCAGAATGATAGTAAAAGGCATATTGTAATGATGCACTGAAGACTCACTAACACCTCATTCAGCAATCACTGAAATCAGCACTAGGTTAATTAATACACAGACAAATAGGCAGTGATTTACCATATTACATAAACTGCAGATTTACTACAATGGAGTTCATACTGCTTCTCCAGTCACCTGTCTTCACTGGGGTATGTACATTTCTTTAAACCAACACTACTAAAATGTGCACCTAATTCAAATGATTTGTTTTTTTTTTACTTTGAAACACCTTAAGTTTTCTGTATAACCCATCAGAACCCACTGTGCATTTTAGAAGCAGTTTTCATTTTACTGGGAATTATTGGCAGACAAGTGGATATCTGATTTTCTGCTTATCTATCCATGTCCAGCATGCACACAATTAACACAGGTCTGCACATAGTGACTTATCACAGTTTGTACTTTATCATTCATCTGCTGAGACTCATCTGTTCTTTATTCCTAGGTCACAGATTTGTTGTTTGCATTAGGCGCTTGGCTGCTCAGTCGTGCATGATATGTAAGCCATGAGTCCTTACTACAACAGAGCTCCTCTAAATATTATTGTGATGCCCACCACTGCCAACAATATGTGATTGCCACCAATATGTGTCATCCCCATGCTGGGACAGTAATCAAGGAATCTGAATCCTCACTACTGACACTGGAGAGGGACGTGCACTTGGAATACAAGTGAATACACTCATTATTTCCAGATGCAGACCTCTCTGCATCAAGTACGATTTTCCTTAAGAACATAAAGGGAACACAGTCAGCCCAGGGTATGGATGTCGCTATAGTTGTCTCCCTCAAGGTCTCCAATAAAACTCCCCACTGGTATAGCTGTAGGGTTAGGTCCTTAGCTGAGTGTCAAGCCAAGTCCCCAAGTACCATCTCTGTAAACCCAGTGCTTTGTGCCACTGCCCCAAGTAACTGACACACACACACACACACACACACACACACACACACACACACACACACACACACACACACACTGACAGATTTGATTTGCACACACACACACACACACACACACACACACACACACACACACACACACACACACACACACACACACACACACACCTCTGAGAAAGGCTGGCACAGGTTTAATAGCTATACCCCCTTCTGCCCAGCCTATAAGGTAGTTATCACTGTCAACAGACACTCCCCAATCAGCTACTCCAAGGCCCTTAACAAAGGGTGCACACTTATACTGTGTAATATTAATAATAATACAAATGGTAGTAATTCACCAAGACGGCTAGGCCTTCTGGACTGGCCCACACAGTGTCACCAAATACATATAAGTACTCTCAAAGGTTAAATACTTTCTACAAGGACCAGCCAGAATAAAAAGTTTAAATATATTTAATAATAAATAATAAAAGAACATGAAAATATTGAATATATTTTCACAGTAAACCACAGAGTTTAATTCAGAGAAAAAAATGAAATTAACATTGATGGAAGATGCATACAAACAATATCTAAACTAAGCTTCACTATATTCCTGACTGAATTTAAAAGAATTACTGTTCCCTAGTTAGGTCACTTACTACTGCAAGGCAAGATGCTGTGGTGAAGGTCTTTCAAGTCAGGCTGCCCAAACAGAATACTCAATACTCTGAGATTTCTCTTTTAAATATCTAAAATATAATTTCCAAGAGGGCTGGCAGAATGACCTCATCTGGTCACCTGACTCTAGGTTCTCACAGTATTCTCCTTTGAAGCTGAGACAGGAATTTAGCATAGACAGCTATAATACACATCTAAATGTTTACTGCATGCCTGGGGCCTCCCCTCTTTTCACTGAGCTAATGAACAAAAGCTCTTTCCCAGACCCAGTGTCTCTGGTCCCATTCAGCACTGTGATGTGCCGTTTTAATGGTTTAACAGCTTATTTACAATTCTAAAAAAAAAACAAAAAAAGCGAAGAAAAGAGGAGAACTATGAATGTAACATGAGGTGTTGTTGGTTATTTACAATTCTTTTATTTTTCTTAAAGTTAACCTTGGCTGTCCCAGTGTCCTCTATTAAAACATATATGTTTAATTCAGTTGCAGTAATACATGTACATTTATTTTCATTTCAGCAGTTGATATATTGTAACACAAGCAAACCTCACAAATACATTTTTAACACAAGCATCTGTACAAATCAGTTTGATATACAAATGGCATACAGTTCTAATACATTTGTAACACAAGCATCTTGTATAAATCAGTTTGATATTTAAAGGACATACCATTCTTTACAAAACTCCAGCTGGCTATGATGACACTTGGCAATATCATCACAATTAAAATAGAAAAAAATCACTTTCCCTGATAGTTTAGTGTACCAAACTTTTCCATATAGGCTAACATAGTAATAGTTAATACTATATGTTCTGTATGTGTAAAATGTAACAAAGTGTTACTTTTAACAGCTGTCTGCAATGGAGGCACATACTTCTGCAGTACACATTCATCACCCATTTAGTATGCGATGCTCAAATGGAATAACTCAAGTAATGGCACAACTTTTTTCTCTTTAGAATATCTAGCTATATCTCTGTCTCTCTCTCTCTCTGTCTATACAGATACATATATGTACGTACGAATCTTTATAGCTAGACAGACACAGAGAGAGAGAGAGAGAGAGAGAGAGAGAGAGACAGAGACAGCATGTTTGATAAACATTTGTTTAGTCGACTGCTTCTGGCCAGCTAAGCAGATGGTCAACAGGTGTGTGAGATCACACAGTTCTCAAGGCTGGGGAATATTCTGTTTCCTGATTTTGTGCATGCTCAGTTAGCATATATAATTAGCAGGGCATGCGAGAGCACAGCATGCCCTCTGAAAAAAATATGTTTTTAAATTTAAATTTTTTTTCTTTTATTTAAATTTCTCATTTTCTGAGATTGTTTCTTGGCACATGCGTAGTGGAGTATCAATGTTTATATATATATATATATATATATATATATATATATATATATATATATATATATATATATGTGTGTGTGTGTGTAAACAAGATTGCTTATTTACTCCATATAGTATTTTGTTCTTAACCTGGTACACTTAATGAAGTGAAAATGCACAATATGCTGAAGCCTAAAATATGTGGGTTCAACCCTCTGAATGTTAACAACAATCTTTTCTACAATGCTTTACAATAATTATTTTGAATTACTGACTCCGCAACCATAGTTTGCAGACAACCTGACATTTATTATCATATGCTCAGTATAATTTACTGTACTTCATTTATACTGCATTGCCAAAATGTGCTATAGTCCCCTGTACAATAAAGAAATAATCTTTTGGAATGCAGGTCTGGATTACTACAATGCAGCTTTTCCTGTCCCTATAAAATAACATGTTATAACTAGTAATGCACTGCACATTTCTGTTTAATTTTAAACTCCTGGCAACTTGTGTAGAGTCATCTCAATGATTTCAAACTAAGTTTAATGCTTCTAAATTAAAATGTATCTATCCCAACAGTTAATGTCAATGGTTCAGGTGTACAGATTGGTAATTTGTTCATGAGCTACTGACTTTTTAAGGGTCTATATTATGTTATCGAACATTTAAAAGTTTGAACGTCAAATGGTCGAAGCCATATGATCAAACTTTTAAAAGTTCGAAAAACTAAAAAAATAGACAACTGAAAAAACCTACCTGACCATTTTAAGCAGTGGGACAAGCCCCCTCATGCCCCCCCCTCGGTCTTTAAATATACCAACTCCAAGATCGTATACAGTGTAGGAAAGGGAAATCTTCCCATTCCGCACTGTACGGAGATCTCCGTTGAAATGTTCAAACTTTTAAAAGTTCGATCATATGGTGTTGATCATATGACATTCTTACTTTTAAAAGTTCTATAACGTAATATAGACCCACTTTTTAATATTCCCTTATATAAACTGCTTTAGACAAAAAAAAAATCTAAGCAAAACAGCTTTTAATATTTCCTTGCATAACTGGTTTCTGAAAAAAATGTAGGCAAAAGAGCAATACCCATGACAATATGCCCCACTCCTCACAGAATCACCAAAATAATAAAGAAAAACAATACAAGGCAGAAAAAATTCACAGACATTGGTGGTGGGGGGATACATCAGATACCAGAGATGATTCTCTTAAGTGCTGCACCAGAAACAATGGTAGTATGGGGATGGGGGGATAACTAAACACCTGGGATGATTCTCTAAAGTGCCATGCTGCACCAATATCATAATGGAGATCAGGGGGAGGGGGATACACTAGACCATCAGGGCCTAATAAATACATACCATAATGACACTAAAGTAAAAGGGAGATGGGAGAGAACCACTGCAGAGTACATTTCGTAAGTACAGGGGCCATGGTGTGGGTGTATATGTGTGTCTGTGTGTGTGTGTGTGTGTGTGTGTGTGTGTGTGTGTGTGCATGCGCGTGTGTGTGTGTGTGTGTGTGTGTGTGTGTGTGTGTGTGTGTGCGTGTTTGTGTCTTTTACTAGGGGGAAATTCCACTGCCTACACAAGCAGCAGGTTACTACCATGACTTGCAGATCAGCCATGCGATTCAAAAACATGCAATTAGCCAATAATGTGATCTTACCCTGTCATGGCTACCATGTTTCTGAATCACAAATGGACACGTTGTAGTGCAATGATCTTTCTGGGATCCTATTACCAGACTGCAGACGCAGTTTGTCGAATGTGTCTTTATCGAACTGACAAGAGCGAAAAGGCAAAATAATGAAAGAATTCACTTGGCCGCTTTTGTTACTTTGCCATTTTCGGCACTGTAGTGCGATCTCGGAGTTGGTATATTTAAGTAGGGGGGTGTGAGGGGCAAAGCCCCCCACATTATGTAATGTTTTAAAGTATGTTTTTGTTTGTTTTATTTTGGAACAGCGATTTTCCAAGGAAAACAAATCACTGTTCTGAGGTTTCGACGCTGTAAGCTTTCGGTTACATGGGGTCGATTATTTATCGTTCACTTTTCTAAGCGTGAGATAATATAATATAGACCCATTTTTCTAGCATGAGGGAACTTTAATGAATTCCTGGGAGAATCTTTCTGATTCCAGTCCAGACGTGAGCATTCCCTGATTGCTTTAAGTAGTCTGCACTGTAAAATCACAATGTGTGAAAGTAATTACTTCACCCCTATAGGGTCTTCTCTTTCTTCCATGTCTGTATGACTGTGGGGCTAGTATCTATAAATATGGAGATATAGGGGTGCAGAGGGTCTTGCCTGTTAAAAAAAACTTTATTTACAATGTTTCACATACAGGTTCAGAGGTTTTCTTTTTCAACAAGAGTAAATTATCAGTTATACAGTTGGCAGGCTGTGAGTCAAACTCTCACAGAAGTTCATATAAATGCATGCTTCTCTGAAGTTTTGTTTATGAGTTATGGCAGTCAAAAGATGTGTCACAGCATAATTTTCTGTCCTCCAAACATCATAAATGGGGTAAGTGTGAGAAAACTGATATGTTGTTGTAGTTTCAATGTTTGCATCAATTTAATTTTTAACTTTTTTATCATTTTGTTAGTTACCGTTTTGATCAGCAAGATTCTCAATAGGAACTCTGGAAGTGTGGCAATTAGCACAGAAAATTTAAGCTCTAATCTATTAATGAACTGCCTCCTGTAGTCAAGGATTCAGGGTTTGACTCTTTCTACCCCCATTTATCTAATGTGTGACTCTGGGCGAATCACTTAACCAGAGACTGTTTCCATGTGACCCTTGAAAAAGGACACTCTTCCAGTGAGTGGGCTTACCTTGGAAGCAAGTATATATTTTGAAAAATGGCAACATGTGAAACCTGAACTTGATAGCTTACAAATGAAGATAAGACCCAGGTGCTTCATCCACTCGATGCCTCATAGACAACTATCATCCATTTAAACTCCAGTCATATTGGTTCAGTCATGGCAGGGAACAGCATTCTAACACAGAACACAGGGAACCAATGCTCCAATATCCAGGAACATATAAGTAAACATTATTAAAAGAAATGCAACTGTCCACCATATAAACAGACAGTAACTCTTTGTCAGGCATAATAGTAAAAGAAAAGTATTATCTGAAATCATTGCATAAGAATGAAAATATCTGAGTATTTGTATGCGCAGATAAACAGGATGTTGATCTGAACTAAATTTTCAGCTTTTGCAGTTTCACACTAGAGATGATGTATTGGAACCAGTGTACAAAAAGCTCTGTCCTGGCACTGACCTGGTCACTATTTAATATGTTATGAAAGCAACAGTCCTAAGTAGTAACACTATGCACTTCATCTGCAGTGTTTAGTACAGAATAACAGGCATGGGAGACTTTGCTGGGTATTCCCACTTCCACCTACATCAATTAAGTTAATAATTCTTCAAACTACATGCATGTACAGGTACCCTCCTAAGGTTTTGTTGGGTACACTAATTTTTACACACATCCATTAAGAGAATTAGGAATCCTTTAAACTACATGTATGTAACCCTGTCATGTTTAATTAAATACGGTTATGTCCCCTGCTATACAAGGTCACCCCTACAGAACTGATTCTCTACCTTATGCTGGTTGATTACTAGGGTAACACTTCCACAATGACCCCGAAAATAATAGCGATAATGGAGAACACTGGACCACACAAACTGCAAATATAGAATGTGAGTAACATGGTTACACAAAGCCTAATGTTCTCAGTTATCACCTGAAACTGTTATTGCAACTAAAGACAGATAAATGTAAAAGGCTTTTCATTATTCTCAGCTGTCCCTGAAATTTATTGAAAAATTCTTAACACTAAATGAGTAACATGCCCTTCGAATGTGGAATAGCGAGCAGCATGCACTTTTTAAGACTCAACATGAGGAACATTCCTCATAACAAGGTCACTTGAGAGGTATGAGTAACAATAATGGGTTTTCTACCCATTATTGTTAGCTTTGCCCCTCTTTATTGAGCAAATAGGTTGAGAGGTGTGGCCGAGATGATATGCAGCTGCTCCTAGATATCACACAACTGCCTTAATGTTCTGAGAGCTGCTCAAAAACACTGGTGCTGTCTTGTTCTCCATTATCACCAAAAGAATAACGTATCAGGGGATAAATTAATACATTAATATGATATTGCTTTGAAGTTACTTCACAACAGAGACTGCATGATCATGTCAGAGAGATAGAACTCATTTAACTGAGGAGCAAAAATACTACAACTTTCATGAAACTAATTTAACCACTGAATTATAGGTTCATGGGTTTTTAGGTGATTACTACACTAATGGCAAAAGAGCCTTTACAATCCTAGCCAATAACACCCAGGATATGACAATATTATATCTTAAGTCCCCAGATATGGAATGGGGTAGTATCAACATAGTTGGCCTTTGGGTGTAGGAGCCCTGAATCATTAATTATTGCAAAAGACAGTTACAAAGCAGCATTACAATATCAGGAGAAACTGCTACAAAATATGTTTCTCAGTTTTTGTAATTCTTTGTTCACTGAAAAACAATGAAATATCTCACAGGTATGTCCATCCTGACTGACTAAAACACATTCTCCACTTAAACCAGACATATTAGAAATGATTAACTCATCTTTATCGTCACCCTCCCTTTCACATTTTCTACATGGGGTCAGGGTGTCATGTTAACTATCACCATCTATCTCGATTCAGTGCCACACTCCTGCCTTCTTTGACAGTCATGCCCGACTGTTGCAGGTCTTCTCTCACACAAGCCACTTACCTCTTTGCTGGACACCCTAATTTCCTCTTACCTTCTTTTTGTATGTCCCAAATCATCTTCACCAGGTTGCCTTCTGCTTTCTGCACAGGTACCCAAACCACTGTAATCTGTTCTCTTTGATCTTTTCTGCAGTTGGAGCTACTTTGGCTCCTGCTCTTATATCCTCATGACTTCACCTGCCCCACAGTGTGCACGATACCACTCATCTCGGGCACTTCATTTCCTCACCTCTAACTTCCTCACCTGCTCTTTCTTTACTGTCCACGTTTTTGTGCCACACAGCAGTACTGGTTGTGCCACTATTTTGTACATCTTACTTTTCAGCTTATTTTGCATTCTTCAGTCATACACTGCACCTGACACTCTATGCCATTTGACTGCAGCCCCTCTGATTTTAGTTTTGACCTCTTCATTCAGACTTTCATTCCCCACAACCACCCGTCCAAGGTACTTGAGATCAGCTGACATAATGGTTAAGGTCTTCGCCTCCCATGGACAAGGTATAAGGTTCGATGCTAGCCTCTGGCCAATGCCTGTTTGAAGTTTGCATGTTCTTCCTGTGTCCCTGTGGGGTTCCTCCCACCTCTGAAAAACATGCTGAGTGCTTCCATTTCAAACTCACCAGTGAATGCAGCCAACCCCTCCATTTATCATACTACATACACAACACTAGAAAATGAAAATGTATTCAGGAACCTGAGTACTTTGATTGACATTTCCTTGTCTTTTGACTATCATGTGATAACTGTTGTCAGGAAATTATTACATTTTCCCCAACTAATTACTAAAGGAATATTATCAAGTTCTAAAGTAGTAATCACTCTCTTACACTCAGCAGTGATCATGCTAGTTATCAACTATGATGTTCCCTTTGGGATGTACCTCACTTAATATGTCAAACAATTAGAAAGACCCCAAAGGCTCCTAATCAAAAAGATCACATGCTTAAAAACTCTGAGCTTCCTAGAGAGGCTGGAAGCTCTATCCCATTATCCAGTGTCTTATAGAAGTTTGATGGGAGATTTCTGTCTCACCAACAGTACCAGTAGAGACCTGATTGTCAACCAATACTAGAACCAGGGATCTAAATCTTCAATAATAGATAAATAAAACCTGTTGGAGGGGCAGGTTTATAACCCATCTACTTCCGAAATTCTGGAATAAACTTCCCATACAGGTTAGGCAGTGCTGCTCACTATCTTTCTTTAAATATAAACCAGGTGATTGGAAGGGTTTCCATAAATTTACTCTGGGACTGACTGGTACTCCATGAGAAATGATGTGCAGCCTGACAGAGGCATAGCTGGTCCAACTAGCACCTTGTGCTGGTCCTATGATTTAATGACCCACCCTCTCAGCTCTTTAAGTGAAGAGCAAAAAAAGAAAAAGTCTGAGAGGAGTCAATCAGGTCCTGTTTCTGTGCCCTGCCTCTGACATCCCTTCTTCATATTTTCCAGTAGGGGAGGAATGAATGTTGCTACAGTGTATACCCGGCATGGAGCACTAGAATGCTTAGGTTCAACATTGTAGCACACTGCTAGTTACAGTGCTAACAATCAATTGCTGCAGTTTATACCCTGCAGGAAGTGCTACAGCTATCAAGTTCTAGTAAAAAAAAAAAATGTTTTTTTCCATTTAAGTAGCAAGTAGCAGTTGCTACAGTTTATACTCCGCACAGAGGGGTACACAGCTCAGGTCTGTTCTAGGAAAAAAAAAAAAAAAAAAAATACATTTTTTTGTTTTCTTTTAGACTGTAGCAAACTGCTTGTTATATTTGTTAAATTTGTAGCAAACAGTTTTACTACAGTTTAGACCATATAGCAAGTGCTACAGTGCTCAGGATCAACTGCAACTGAAATACTGTGTTTTAAAGTGATCAGGCTCACTTTTGGCTGGATGACTGCTCCACGAAACACTTTTTTCTCAGGGAAGTAATCACCTTCACCCTGTCCTAGCTAGCTGTGCTACTGCCACCTGAGGATGGGTACTGGCAAGATGAGAATGTTTGTAAGACTTTGTGGCCTTGGATTATATATGAATCTACGAATCTATGAATTCACTAGGTTGTCGTTATTATCATTTGCAACATCGGTATAACCAGGATTGTAATTACATCCTACTACATGTTACTGTACATATTGCATGCAAAGTGGATAGCATGCTACTCTTATCTTGCATGTTACGATGTTTATTCAAATTAGTAATATAGTACTAATTTATGTGCCTTACTTTGTATCAGATTGTTGTAATTATAATGCTCTAATACCTGGATAACTTTTTTTTTTTTTTTTTTTAACTTCTGGACCTTTTTTTATGAGGCTCACCTGAAAATTGATGATTATTTGGATTATGTTGATTCAGAAAAAGAAAGAAAGAAAGAAAGAAAGAAAGGTATAGAGAGGTATAAAATGGCATTTGGAGTTGTAGAAAAGAAGGGTGGCTATAAAAAGTCAAGTGAAGATAATTATGAGAAGTTACTACTTGAAATGTGAAGATTACCAAGATAGAACCCACATTGTGAAAATAGCATACTCCAAGTCAGACTGCTGATCAGTCACAAGTGGATTCCCACAGGGATCAGTCCTGGGTCCTCTCCTGTTTGGCATCTACGTCTCAGAAGTCCAGGTCAACACAGAGGGACTCTGGCTAACCAGGTTCACAGATGACTGCAAGCTGGGAGCCATTACTAACTCCCGAAGTGATGTAGACATCCTACAGAAAGGTCTCACTGAGACCAATGACTGGTGTTGAAACCATGGCCTTAAGCTTAATGCCAAAAAATGCGTCGTCATCCCCTTTGGGAAAAACTCAGTTCTCACTAATTACCACATCGATGGGAGCCCACTGAACACTGAAGGCATTATAAGAGATCTGGGGGCACAGGTTGACAGCAACCTCTCCTTTGACACCCACAATGCCACTGTGGTCAGAAAGTCCTTCTATGTGGCACATCTCATTACCAAGGATTATGCATCCAGGAAGAAAGAGGTCATCATCTCTCTCTACTCTTCCCTCATTAGGGAAATCATCAAGTATAATGCCCCATTTGGCATGTACCTCAGTACACACATGCAACAGGTGGAAAGGCCACAAAAGTATCTCATGAAGAGGATCCTAGGCCTTAAACACATGTCCTACATGGACAGACTCAAAAAACTCCAGCTATTCTCTTTCTCATATTGTCTACTGTAGCTCTGCTACAGCTACAGAAATCCAAATCCTTCCACACCACATGCTCCAGAGACCTCAATCACATTACCACAATCAACAAAACATGCTGGAGGTACAGGTTCATAACCCAGAGACTGCCCATGCTCTGGAAAAGACTTCCCATACATGTCAAGCAGAGCACCTCACTGGCCTTCTTCAACAGAAATCTTGATGAGTGGATGGGAAATAGAAAGTTCACCCCGGGGATTACTCCAGTGGCTCTACTTGATAGAGGCACTGGGAACTAATGTCGGGTGGCAGGATGCCAGGGCACTTCTTTGGGCTAAGCTTGTAAAGACTGCAGGGCCATTAGTCTAGTACACACCTATGAACCTATGAACAAGTTATGTAAGCAAGTTTTACTAAGGACAGCATACAGAAAAATCAATATATTATATTACACACATACACACACTTACATATATTGTTACCTATTATATTCTCAAAAGTCGACAATGTTGAATCTGACATTGTCGACACCAGAATAGCGAAAGTGCAGAACGTCGAACGGGTAAACAGAAATCTCCATAAGGGGAGATTTCCATTTACTTCAATATCATGCAATCTCGGATTTGGTATATTTATGTAGCGGGGGGTGTGGGGGTGTAGGGTTGCTTGCCCTCCCTGCCTACACCCTTTAGATTTTCTCTTTTTTTTTACTTATTTTTTCTGAGCATTCGAAATTTTAATGGTTCAATCATTAAAGGTCGACCTTTAGTGATTCAAACCATTAAACTTTCGATGTTCTAATATATATATATATATATATATATATATATATATATATATATATATATATACTCACTTTTCATGAGTAACCCATACATTGATATTCCAAATGTCAACCACAAATGGTTGAGAAATCAAACATCGATGCACTACCACATGTGCTAAAAAAGAACCTCCGCACATGCAATTTCTACACTAAAAATGAAAACAAAAAAACAATTTTTCCTGGAACAGAAGCCCCCCTACAGCCTTCATGTGGAGGGCTGCAACCCCAAGACTCCTGCTAATTATATATATGCTAACTCTGAGATCTCACAATATCAAGGAAAGGGCATATTCCCCACCCCAAAATTTTTGCAATCTTGCACACCTGTCAACAATTTGTTTAGTTGACCAAATGCAGTTGACTACACAGATGTTAAAGACAGCGTAGGTGACAATGAGTCCAACCAAATACATACAAACATACGTACATAGACGTAGATATATAGCTATAGGTAGACATATAGATATAATGTACACACACAGCATCTGTCTTGAATTATGAGAAAGCACAAGCAACGTTATGACAGAAACACATTTCTAAAACAATGGCATAATTGCCATTCATATCATATTCCTGTCATGTACATTATCTACTATTTTCTAAAGCAAATACCCTTAATAGTACAGTTATGTACACTTACCATAAATGTAGATGTTCAAGTGTATTCACTGTTGCAGTCATTACATTTCGGTTATCTGCTTGCAGTAGCCCTCAGTCGGCCTGAAGTCTTGAGTCCTGCATCAGTTGCTGTCTCATCTTCTGTGACATCAAGTAGTCAGGGGTATAAAGCATGCAGCTGACACCATTACATCAGTTTTTCTTGCCCCAGATGTCAGGTGTGCCCCTTAATGGGAAGCAATTAAATATATATATATATATATATATATATATATATATATATATATATATGTATATATACAAGGTTATACCTCCAACAAAAAAGCAAATACACCAAAAAGCTTTTAATTATAGTAAAGGAATAGCCAAAAGAAATCAGGGGACTGGACAGAGGGTAACCAGGACTGCAACAGTGAATATACTCGAACATCTACATTTATGGTAAGTGTACACAACTGCACTATGTTCTTTGTGTTTCACTGTTGCAGTCATTACATTTGGGTAGATTCCCAAAGCTAAGGATGGGAGGAGGAATTTAGATAGCATTAGGACCAGCTATAAGGCCCTGCAAGACTGCAGTGGCAAAGCCAGCTCTAGATTTAGAGAAAATTGGCAAGTGGTAATGCTTGGTGAAAATATGTACAGAACTCCTGGTAGCAGCTTCTAGGATGTCTCTGGTAGGGACACCTCTGAGTAAGGCTGTAGAGGTAGATGCAGCCCTGGTTGAATGGGGTCTAATCCCCTGTGGGTTAGGTTTTCCATGGTGCTTATAGCAGAAATGAATACAACGGCCTATCCATTTAGAAATGGTTTGCTCTGAAATAGCCTTCTCCTCTGCCCCTGCAGCAAATGCCACCAGCAGTTGTTCAGATTTCCTCTGAGGTTTAGTCCTGTCCAAGTAAAAATCTAAGTTGTCTGTGCACATCTAAGGAGTCCAGTATCCATTCCCCTTTGTTCTGTGGATTAGAAAAGAAGGTTGGCAAATGAATGGACTGATTAAGAGCCACACTGGATATCAACTTGCACATGAAAGAGGGAATGGTCCTGAGGGACACCCTGTCCACATGAAAGATGATGAAGGGCTCCAGTGCCATAAGGGCCTGTAATTCAGATACCCTTCTTGCTGAAGTGATGGCTAGAAGGAAAGCTGTTTTCCAAGAAAGGAATTTTAACTCTGCACTTATAGCTAGCTCAAAAGGAGGAAGAGTGAGTTTTTCCAATACAAAGCTAAGGTCCCAGGCCGGAGTTGGGGCTCTCCTGGGTGGTCTTAAGTTTCTGCCCCCTCTGAGGAACTGCTTGAGCAGTGGATGAGAAAAGAGGGGTGGTTCTGTGTTGTAAGGAGCTGAAATGGCTGAGGCATGAATTTTGATGGAGGAAAAGGAAAGGCCCTTGTGAAGCATCTCAGTTAAGCATTGAAGAATATGAGGTAAATTGAGGCTGCTGTGGCCTTCCCTTGAGTTTGGTTCCAGGCACAGAATCTTTTTTCATTTTTCAGCATACGATTTTCTAGTACTAGGCCTCCTTGCCTCCAAAATGACATCCAACATTTGTTTACTGAGGGATGGTAATGGAGAGATTAGGTAATTAGCCAGGCTGCCAGGTGCAGGGTTTGAAGCTGGGGGTGCAGAATCTGACTCTCCTGCTGAGGCAGCAGAGTAGGGGTCTGAGGCAGGTGTCATGGGGCCAGCTGTGACACACTGTGCAAGAGGGGGTACCAGTGTTGGCGTGGCCAGTCTGGTGCAATCAATATCATCCTTGGTTTGTCCTGCCTGATCTTTAGTAGTACTTTGGAGAGGAGAGGCAGAGGAGGGAAGGCATAAACAGATAGATTTTTCCAGCTGAAGGATAGAGCATCCACTTTCCAAGCTTGTTTGTGAGGAGTCCTTGTGCAGAATTTGTCCAATTGGTAGTTCTGGGGGAGGCAAACAGGTCTATATCTGGACTCCCCCATTTATTGATCAACATTTTGAAAGCCCGTGGTTCCAATTTCCACTCGTGTGAGTCCATGAGGTTTCTGCTTAGTTTGTCTGCCAGTGCATTTAGTTTTCCTGGCAGGAATTGAGCCTGTAGATGCACTTGGTAGCTCAAGGCTGTGTTCCACAGAGCCATGGCTAGTCTGCAGACAGAGTAAGAATGAGTACCCCCCTGCTTGTTTATGTACCATATAACAGTGGTGTTGTCCGTCTTTACCATTGATTGTCCTGGAAGAATGTGGTCCTTGAAGGCTGTCAGAGCGTTCTGTACAGATAACATTTCTTTTTGATTGATGTGCAGGTGCATTTGACTTGGGTTCCATTTGCCCTGAATGCACTTCCCTGCCAGGTGAGCCCCCATGCATAGTCTGATGCATCTGTTAGGGTTTGGGTGACAGGGAGAAGAGTGAATGGTAGTCCCTTGTTTTGGTGGCAGGCCTCTGCCCACCAAAGGAATTCTAACCATAGGCAAGGTATGATAGGAATCATTGCTTCTAGATCCTGAGAATGTTGACACCATAGGCTTTTTAGATACCATTGTAGTTTCCTCATATGCAGTCTTGCATATGGAATTAGTAGAATGCACGAGGCCGTGAACCCCAAGGCTTGCAGTATTTGCCTTGCAGATAGCAGGGTTTTTGTGGCCACTAGTTTGAAGTATGTTGTCAAATGAATTTGTTTCTCTGGCATGTGGAAAACCATCTGAGAAGTTGTGTTCAAGCTTGCTCCCAGGAATATAATTTGTTGACAGGGTACCAGATGTGATTTCTTTTTGTTTATGGTGTACCCCAGACAAGTTAACACCTTTTGTACAAATGCCAGATGATTCAGAAGTATGTCCTGGCATTCTGCCTGAATCAGACAATTGTCCAAGTATGGGTATATTTGAATATTTATTTGCCTGAAAAATGCAATGACTGGAGCTAGGCACTTTGTGAATACCCTGGGCACAGTAGATAAGCCAAAGGGTAGTGCAGAGAACTGATAGTGCATGCAGTCTGCTTTGAAGCAAAGGTATTTTCTGCAAGATTCCCTGATTGGGATGTGCAGGTAGGCTTCCTTTAAATCCAGTGTTGCCAACCAGGCATCCTTGCCTATCATGGGAAACAACTGGTGAAGAGTTAGCATCTTGAATTTTGGAATCACCAAAAGGGTGTTTAGGATAGAAAGGTCCAGAACAGGATGCCATAAGTTGTCTTTTCTGGGTACCAGGAAAAGTCTTTTCCTCTTCTGGTACAGTCTGAATAGCCTTTAATCTTAAAAGAGAGAGTACTTGCTTTTGAGCCTCTGCCCACTGATTTGGGGGTAGATCTGGCCAACCGCTTGGGGTTGGTAATGTGTGGAAGTGAAATCTGCATACTTGAGAAACTATGTTTAAAACCCATTTGTCCCAATTTTTTGCTTGCAGAGCAATCTTTCCCCCTAAAGGAGCAGTCAGTTGAGAAGTGCTTGGAAGTTTCAAAGTTAAGTCATTGAGACAGCTTACCATAGGGGGGACTCTTACTACTTCCAGATTTGGATATGGAAGCCCCCCACTGCTTACACCTGTGAGTACCCTGGGACTGAAGCCTGGGTGTTCTGCTGTTTCTGGGTTTGAACTGAGAAGGCCTGGAAGAGGCAGGAAAGGACCAATTGTTTGATGGCCAATACCTACTAAATCTAGGAGGCTGCACATGTAAGAAATCTTTAACAGTTTGCATAGATTAAGCTTTTTCCTCCATCTTTTTAAGAACTTCTTCAGCTTTGTCACCAAACAGGTGGTTCTGATTTAAGGGAGCATCCAGCAATTTAGTTTTAACATGATCTGGCAAAGATTGCTCCTTATGCCAAGCATGCCTCCTAAGTACAGACCCGGTGACAGCAGCCCTGCAAGATGCCTCTAGTGAATCAAAACCACATTGCAAAGTATGTTTTCCAACCTGTTCAGCAGAATGCATTAAATCCTGTAAATCCTTATTTTTAGCACAATCAGGAATCAACATCATTTTCTGTTTAAGCAATCCAATAATATGCTGCTGATACCTTAACATATGAAACTGGCAATTTAAGGCCCTGATTGCCAAGGTTGTAGAGGTGTATACCTTCTTACCCCATTATCCAGGGCCCTGGAAGTTCTATCAGAGGGGGTAGGATTTTTGGCAGTAGTAGCCTTAATGCCCTTGGGTCCCTGTGAAATGGTCTCAGGATCTGCATTAGGATTTTTAAAAAGGAACTTGTGAGAATCAGGAACCCTGTAATATCTATCAGGTTTTATGGGAGCAGGAGGTAAAGAGTCAGGGGCCAAGCTAGATCCCGAAAAGGCATAGTCAACAACAATGTACAGAAAAGGAGGGATAGCTAAAGGCCTGTGTTGAGGCAGGAGTAAGAAATTTATAAGCATCTTTTTAGAATCAGAGTAATCCTGGCTTTCCCAGTGAAAATGCTCCCTAAGAGTATGCAAGGTTTCACCAAAAGAAAAATACTCCGGGGGAGAAGCAGAGGGAATAGAGTCCTCTGCATCAGAATCCTCATAGGTAGATAAGGGCAAATCCTGGTCATCAGAGGAAACATAAATTTCAGAATCCTGGTCAGAAGTATCATAAGCAAATTCAGTCCTGGGTCTCTTATAGGGGGAAGGTTGGCTTCCCCTGATTAAAGTAATAAGGTCTTCAGCCATTCTTATCATTTGTTTTTTAGGCATAGAGGCTTGATCATGTGGTCTGGGCGTCGGTTTCCTAGGCATGGTTCGAGTTTTAGGCCTAGAAGAAGAAGATGGCGTCGGTTTAATATGCAAGTCAGTAGGCCTGAATACACCCTCAGAAGCCGGTGCCTGCACAGTGGCTCCAGACCCATCCAAGGTAGAGACATCCGCAGATTCCACAGTTGAAGCATCTTGCGGCAGACCGGTTTCTAAATGAGTCTCAGTAGAGGCCTGCGAATCCAAAGTAGCAGGTATCAGGGGCTGCGAAAGTGTCTCACTGAGTACCGATGAACTGGCGACTAGCTTAGGAGAAGCGTCGTCTACAGCTTTGGACCTAGGCAGCCTGTCTCTGTCTTTATCTTTGCGTTTTTATAGAATGTCGGTAGTCGGGTGGCTTACCGAAGACATATCTGGATAATTGAACCGAATACCAAAATACTTAGAAGCGAAAATGTACCAACGACGAATAGTTTGTGGTTTAAATAAGGCACAAAATCGACAGCGAGGTACATCGTGGTCAGGGCCTAGGCAAGGAATACAGTACGAATGAAAATCTTTATGAGGTATTTGCTTTCCACAAGAAATGCAATTACTGACTTTTACTGACATCGGTTTAGAGCAAGAAAAAGTTTCCCCAATGGGGTACTTAGCTTTAGTTGAAGACTTCGGTTCTGAAACTCGAAAACGCAAATTTCAGCAGCCGGCCGACCGGCACTTGCAAACTGCTTCTGCTTCGGGCACCGCACGGCAAGAAAGACTGATGTAATGGTGTTGACTGCAAGCTTTATACCCCTGACTACCTGATGTCACGGAAGATGAGACAGCAACCGACGCAGGACCCAAGACTTTGATATTCAGGCCGACTGAGGGCTGCTGCAAGCAGATAACCCAAATGTAATGACTGCAACAGTGAAACACAAAGAACATCTCTTATGTAGGGTATGATTAAAGTTTTAGTGAAGCAATTTCATTAGGTAAGCTGTTCCAGGAAGAAGGGCTAGTTTGCTGAAAAATATTTTCATGGGTAGCTAGTGAAAACTGGGATCTGTTTCATTTGACGCGGTCTTTATATGTAAGGAGTAAGATGATTCACTTACTAGTAACTAATTTTCAAATAGGAGGCCATATCTGTCGATAAGCAACTTGATGGTTAATGAGTTCAACAAAAAAGATACACCTCACAGTCATGGGAAACAACTGGTGAAGAGTTAGCATCTTGAATTTTGGAATCACCAAAAGGGTGTTTAGGATAGAAAGGTCCAGAACAGGATGCCATAAGTTGTCTTTTCTGGGTACCAGGAAAAGTCTTTTCCTCTTCTGGTACAGTCTGAATAGCCTTTAATCTTAAAAGAGAGAGTACTTGCTTTTGAGCCTCTGCTCACTGATTTGGGGGTAGATCTGGCCAACTGTTTGGGGTTGGTAATGTGTGGAAGTGAAATCTGCATACTTGAGAAACTATGTTTAAAACCCATTTGTCCCAATTTTTTGCTTGCAGAGCAATCTTTCCCCCTAAAGGAGCAGTCAGTTGAGAAGTGCTTGGAAGTTTCAAAGTTAAGTCATTGAGACAGCTTACCATAGGGGGGACTCTTACTACTCCCTGATTTGGATATGGGAGCCCCCCACTGCTTACACCTGTGAGTACCCTGAGACTGAAGCCTGGGTGTTCTGCTATTTCTGGGTTTGAACTGAGAAGGCCTGGAAGAGGCAGGAAAGGACCAATTGTTTGATGGCCAATACCTACTAAATCTAGGAGGCTGCACATGTAAGAAATCTTTAACAGTTTGCATAGATTAAGTTTTTTCCTCCATCTTTTTAAGAACTTATTCAGCTTTGTCACCAAACAGGTGGTCCTGATTTAAGGGAGCATCCAGCAATTTAGTTTTAACATGATCTGGCAAAGATTGCTCCTTATGCCAAGCATGCCTCCTAAGTACAGACCCGGTGACAGCAGCCCTGCAAGATGCCTCTAGTGAATCAAAACCACATTGCAAAGTATGTTTTCCATCCTGTTCAGCAGAATGCATTAAATCCTGTAAATCCTTATTTTTAGCACAATCAGGAATCAACATCATTTTCTGTTTAAGCAATCCAATAATATGCTGCTGATACCTTAACATATGAAACTGGCAATTTAAGGCCCTGATGGCCAAGGTTGTAGAGGTGTATACCTTCTTACCCCATTATCCAGGGCCCTGGAAGTTCTATCAGAGGGGGTAGGATTTTTGGCAGTAGTAGCCTTAATGCCCTTGGGTCCCTGTGAAATGGTCTCAGGATCCGCAGTACGATTTTTAAAAAGGAACTTGTGAGAATCAGGAACCCTGTAATATCTATCAGGTTTTATGGGAGCAGGAGGTAAAGAGTCAGGGGCCAAGCTAAATCCCGAAAAGGCATAGTCAACAATGTCCAGAAAAGGAGGGATAGCTAAAGGCCTGTGTTGAGGCAGGAGTAAGAAATTTATAAGCATCTTTTTAGAATCAGAGTAATCCTGGCTTTCCCAGTGAAAATGCTCCCTAAGAGTATGCAAGGTTTCACCAAAAGAAAAATACTCCGGGGGAGAAGCAGAGGGAATAGAGTCCTCTGCATCAGAATCCTCATAGGTAGATAAGGGCAAATCCTGGTCATCAGAGGAAACATAAATTTCAGAATCCTGGTCAGAAGTATCATAAGCAAATTCAGTCCTGGGTCTCTTAGAGGGGGAAGGTTGGCTTCCCCTGATTAAAGTAATAAGGTCTTCAGCCATTCTTATCATTTGTTTTTTAGGCATAGAGGCTTGATCATGTGGTCTGGGCGTCGGTTTCCTAGGCATGGTTCGAGTTTTAGGCCTAGAAGAAGAAGATGGCATCGGTTTAATATGCAAGTCAGTAGGCCTGAATACACCCTCAGAAGCCGGTGCCTGCACAGCGGCTCCAGACCCATTCAAGGTAGAGATATCCGCAGATTCCACAGTTGAAGCATCTTGCGGCAGACCGGTCTCTAAATGAGTCTCAGTAGAGCCTGCGAATCCAAAGTAGCGGGTATCAGGGGCTGCGAAAGTGTCTCACTGAGTACCGATGAACTGGCGACTAGCTTAGGAGAAGCGTCGTCTACAGCTTTGGACCTAGGCAGCCTGTCTCTGTCTTTATCTTTGCGTTTTTTCAGAATGTCGGTAGTTGGGTGGCTTACCGAAGACATATCTGGATAATTGAACTGAATACCAAAATACTTAGAAGCCAAAATGTACCAACGATGAATAGTTTGTGGTTTAAATAAGGCACAAAACTGACAGCGAGGTACATCGTGGTCAGGGCCTAGGCAAGGAATACAGTAGGAATGAAAATCTTTATGAGGTATTTGCTTTCCACAAGAAATGCAATTACTGACTTTTACTGACATCGGTTTAGAGCAAGAAAAAGTTTCCCCAATGGAGTACTTAGCTTTAGTTGAAGACTTCGGTTCTGAAACTCGAAAACGCAAATTTCAGGAGCCGGCCGACCGGCACTTGCAAACTGCTTCTACTTCGGGCACCGCACGGCAAGAAAGACTGATGTAATGGTGTTGACTGCAGGCTTTATACCCCTGACTACCTGATGTCATGGAAGATGAGACAGCAACCGACGCAGGACCCAAGACTTTGATATTCAGGCCGACTGAGGGCTGCTGCAAGCAGATAACCCAAATGTAATGACTGCAACAGTGAAACACGAAGAACATCTCTTATGTAGGGTATGATTAAAGTTTTAGTGAAGCAATTTCATTAGGTAAGCTGTTCTAGGAAGAAGGGCTAGTTTGCTGAAAAATATTTTCATGGGTAGCTAGTGAAAACTGGGATCTGTTTCATTTGATGCGGTCTTTATATGTAAGGAGTAAGATGATTCACTTACTAGTAACTAATTTTCAAATAGGAGGCCATATCTGTCGATAAGCAACTTGACGGTTAACGAGTTCAACAAAAAAGATACACCTCACAGTGGCAGAAAACCTTCTTGCATTTTGCATTGTTAAGCAACAAGGCTCTGTTGCTTGCAATATAAAAAAAAACATTTTTTTCTTTTTGTTTTCGGTTGTTTCTATTAAAGTTGTGCTCTGTGCTAACACAGGAGCCATAGTATGCAGTATATATTTATGTCTTTGTATTAATATGTTGATAGTACCTGAACAGCAAGCTTCTGTAGCAGGAAGATTTGATACGTTAAAAGCCATAACATACACTGTAGGACTTTAGTGGTTAGTAGTTCCGTTAATATTTTGGAAGGAGAGACTGTTACCCAGTATTATGCTTGAGTACCTTTGTCCCCTTGTGACAGAGATAAAAGTGCTACCCAATTAAATGCGGCAGAATTGAATCAAAATTTAAATTATACAAACAGGGACATTTTTTTGACTTGCAGATTGTCTGATCAAAGAGAATTGAGAAAACACGCTTTTAAAGTTAACATTTCAATCAATGACATTTTAAGATAAAATTGTTTTATATAAATATATATACGTGTGTATGTGTGTCCATATATAGATATATATATATATATATATATATATATATATATATATATATATATACAGATAAGGATATAGGGGAGCGCTACAGAATCATGAAAGTCCAAAATCTTAAAGACCAAAATCCTGAGACCAAATTCCTGAAAACTCAAAATTCTGAAAACACACAGGATACCAACACTTACTATATTCCAACACAAGTATATACAGAAATGTATTACCCTTCAACTATACCTCTGCAACTCCCCATCTGGAGGGGGGCTGTGCTACCCAAATCCCCTGCTACTTAAATATAAAAACTCTGACATTGCACTTCAGTACACCAAGTGCAATCTCGGAGTTGATATATTTAAGTAGCAGGGGGTGGGGGTGCAGGGGTGCTTGCTCCCCTGTTTATACTTGCAGAAGAGTAATATGGTTTATGTTTTGTTTGTTTCTATATGTACTTATGCTGGAACATAGTAAGTGCTGGTATCCTGTGTGTTTTCAGGATTTTGAGTTTTCAGGATTTTGGTCTTCAGGATTTTGGGCTTTCAGGATTCTGTAGTGCTCCCAGATATGGATATTACTGAAATCAAGTTGCAATACTGCCTGAATATGTCAAGTGTAAACCCAGCCATAAGAATTATTAGTTCCATTGAAGATTTGGAAAATCTAGTAAAAATTAGCAAAGAAAAAGCAAAACTGAAATTGCCAAAGGGCAGGCCACTGAGGGACATTATAATTAATGACTCTATATTCAGACTTTGAAGAAGACATCTAAGCAGTGATCTGCCAGTCAAGTAATGAGTAGGTCACTTCATTTCAATGGCTTCTCAACAAAGATCAGCTTTTGGAAATGTAGAATGACAGACATAGGTAGGTAATTAGTAAGTTCAATTTTGGAAGTGTGAAACAACAGATATATGCCTGGTAATTCAAAAAGAACCCCACCACTGATGTAAGGAGCTACAGCAAAAGAGGGTGTTTACACAATGTAGGAATTTGTGATTCAGAGACATGTTAGCTACTATGTGGAAAGACCTCATTATCAGCTAATTTGAATGGCTCTGAATCGCCCTTAACTACCACGAGTACAAATCAGCACTTTCTTGTGTTACCACTGAAGTTCTATGCATAATGTTGGCACAGACACCTCTCTCATTCACTCTTCACACACACACACACACACACACACACACACACACACACACACACACACACACACACACACACACCTCTTACCTGTCGAGGAGTTTACATACTGTCCCCAATGTCTCTTCTTATGTTTTGTCCTTGCCATAGTAAACCATGCATCCTTACAGTCAGTCAATAGTGTCAGACATAGGAATTTCATGTTGTTCATGAAATGCAAGGTGATGCCCAACCGATTGCTTAATCAACTTTTTAGGTGATTCCAAATACTGCTTTAAAATCTCCCTGATGTCATCTAGTATTCTTCCTGACTTTGTCCTGAAGCCTACCTCCAAAGTATACACTCAACTGTCTTTGATTTTACAGGACACTCCTGTTGTTGCCTCCTGTAACTGCACTCTCCCTTGAAACTTACAGGCCTTTTCAATCAGTCAATAGTGCCACACATTAGAGTTTCATACTTCTTATATAGCATAAAAACCCTGCTACACTAAATGATGAGCTAGCATAATGGACCAAGGCTCTTAGTTGATAAGCTAATGGTTCAATGTCAAAAACATTTCCCTTTTACTTCATTATTTTTAGACATACTACCCACAGGAAATATTTTAAAAGTATCCTTAATATCTAGTGTTCGCATCTCACCTTCAAGCTGTAAAATATTTTTATATTTTTACTTAAGTGCTTTTAAGGCACAATGTAAAAAGTTATCCCTGGCTCCTAATGTTCCCCACACCCAGTACTGTAGAATTTGCCTATTAGGCTAAGAGTATATGGAG
Source organism: Protopterus annectens (assembly GCF_019279795.1). NCBI lineage: Eukaryota > Metazoa > Chordata > Ceratodontiformes > Protopteridae > Protopterus > Protopterus annectens. The sequence continues at coordinate 357,951,878 of NC_056748.1, forward strand.
GTATGACAACCCCCCCACACAAATTCAAGCATTCATTAACATACAGACAAACATAACTACATTAACTGTCCCCTAAATAACCCCCTTCCTGTGACTTCCCATGCAGACAGAGAGAGAGAGAGAGAGAGAGACACACACACACACACACGCACGCACGCACGCACGCACGCACACACACACACACACACACACACGTGCACACACACACACACACACACACTCAGCTTACACTACTCATATCTCTACATGCATTTACACATGCAGCCACAAACCATCCCAACGCTATCCATACACTATACTTCCAGCACTTATCTCAAATATGATGAGTGAACATAAGTTTTTGGCTGTATTCATTAACGTGGACAGTCGATGTTCCTTACATAGCCAAGTGATTCAGAGAATTATTCCACTGTGTACATGCCTTCCTGCAAGCATTTCTCAGGGGACATCACATTGCTAACTAGGATAAGCTGCTCCCCCACATTGCCAAATTAGCGTATATAATGGCCACAGAGACACTCCATCAGAATGCTTCACATCTTCATTCTAATGCCCCTTGCTAGGGCTGTCTCTGATGTGGAAATAGTTAATGTGAGGCTAACATTTCTGAATCCAGCCCTTGGACTACACAATCAAAACCAAACTTTAGCACAGTAAACAGTGCACCACTTAGTAAATCAGACAATTTTAGCACAGTAAACAGTGCACCCCTTAGTAAATCAGCCAATTTTAGAGAATGCTGAGTTGGAAAAAATGAGAGAGCAGTAGAGGTACTTTGGAATTATGTCCTTTTCTAAAACAACATTGCAGAATAAATTAACTCACACATTTAACAAAATAATTACAGACTATTTTTCTATAATTCTGATGCAAGATGGAAACTGGGCAGAAGGTAACAGGTTAAAGGAGGCATGACCTTAGGAACGAGCATGTTAGTGGCGTGTTTCTAGACCTGCACAAGATAATATTCTGGATCCGTAGCAAGCTATATGTGAGAGAATCTTGAAGGTATTCAATACTGCTACCTTTCAAAAAGAGAAAAAGTCAACATATTACTAATAAGGTAAAAGCCGAGACATTATTGTATGCTTAGAAAAACATCTTCAGCTTATTCATCGTTTGTTCTTCAGAAGAAAGCAGGACTCAGTGTAAACTATAAATGTTTAAGTTATTAAGAAAATTAATTGACCCAAAGACTGTAAAGTTCATGAGCTGCTTAATTCAGTGATAAGAAGCAGAACAGTTTGTGGCATGAGAAATGATCAGAAAAGGGGCAAGATGTTAATAAAACCATGTATGACTGTATCAAAAGTAATGGACATTTGCAGACTGGGGGAAATTATAACTACACTGGTCAAAGAACTATCTGAAACAAATGGAAAATATGAATCAAATAATACAGATAAAATTAAGTCTTTAATGCAATTATACAATACCAGTAATGAGGATGACAAAGAGAGTCATAATGTATACAGATAGAATGCTGCAGTTGAAATTCAAGCCTCATGTACTAGGTGTGAGACTAACAACATGACAAAAAGTGCCTAGAGTTTAATCAGTTTTGCAGAGATTGTGCTAAATACAGAATCATTTCACAAATGTGTAAAAGAAAAAAATGTCTGCATTTTACAGAACCAAGACATGAATACAATCAGTTGATTGTTACAATTCAAATAGATTCCTTGTAATCAGAAAGCAAACAGGCACTGAAACTTTATAAACAGTCAGACTGTCAGGAAGAGAAGCTCAGTATGAATAAATAAAGGGTTAGACTCATATACTAAGTGCAATATTCTGTCAAAAATATTTGAATGATTGGGACATAAAGGCTTATTCAGGACACTATCTATATCGAAAGATACTGACATAAGAATACAAGTCTGTAAAGTATAAGATTCACTTTTAAACCACTAGACTGGATCAGGAAAGTGAATTACGTGACAAACTACTTAATATATTGAGCAATTTGGCTTGTGTGAAGGTAGTCAACATGAATCATACTCACATTAGATCAGCACATCATAAATGTGTGCAAGAACAGTCATACAGCCACAGAACCACTTTGAACATTGTCTTGTATGACTGTGATGATCTATTTACAAACTTGGATAGCTTGCCTGGAGAA